>NC_028452.1:11431459-11436651 GCF_000263155.2 Setaria italica | reverse complement strand
TGTAGTTAGATAGACCAGACAAGTTTCGTTAAAAATGAATCCACCCCAATTTTTGCTGGTATTAATTAGTGCAATAGAAAGCTATAATGCAGGGGGGGCGGCTGTGGTGTGGGTCCTGGGAAGAAATGTTGTGCTGCCAGGTTTATTTGCATTCAATCCACTAGATGCTATCTGTTTCCCACTAGCAAGCTAGTTGCACGCGCGTAGGAATGCTCGCTCGCCGCTATTAGATACCAACGATCGATCGCCGCTGACTGGTAACAGCGAATGCATTTCAACATATAATTTACGTATCATAAAACTGATCGGAATACAATCCAATAATTAGCGAGTATCTTTCTTATACACATGGGACTATTGTCTATTTGCTTGCCACTGATTGCTATTGCTGTTGAAATATATCTTAGTGAACTTTTGTCTTGACAGGGCCTCTCGGGATCTTGTTGAGCACATTGGAGTCAACCTTCTTATAGAACTTCTTTAGATCTTCACCACCCTTAGCGACAAGATGGTCCACTTCTGTTTCGTATCTTTCATATAATGCCGGTAAAGTTAGAACACACAAGAATCCTAGTCAAGAAAGTCATGGTAAATTGTTAGAATATGAGTACATATGAACGTTCGCTCAAAAAAATTTATGTATGTTCGTTCAAAGGGTACATATGAACAAGTTGTTGCGTGCTTTTGTGGTGTGCCTTGCTAATGCATCTCTTCGAGCGTCTTCTTTCAATGATACTTACCAACATATAATAGTGTGATGAAACTGCAGGCGTCTCCAACGATTGCCAGCATCCACAGAGACCCAATCACCTTATAATAATTAAGAAAGTAAAACGACAATTGGCTGAGTTAACAATGAGGCTGAATGTGAACACAAAAAATAATTTCATAGAGATTATTCGGTAAACTTCATATGTTTAATGAATATTCTCTAATCAGATCGAAGTTTGAGAGCGCTTTATGCCATCAAAGAACATGCATGTGACATCAATTTATATTTCTCTGTTCGAGTTTTCAGAACTTCTGCATATCAGTAAACTCTAAATCTTGATGCATAGCAACAACGTGACTGTCATAGGACATGGTGATACTATTAAGCACAGTGCACATATCAAAGAAGAAGACCGTACGTACCATGAGAAACTTCTTTAGATCCTTCCCGCATGCAATGTCATATAGGATTGATACAAAGTGAGCCAGCTTGTAATGGGTGGTCTGTGCAATTTCTCTGAACGCTTGTTCAGAAACAATGACCTCTGGGATCTGTGGAGGCTGCCTGCAAAACTCCGAGAGGTTAGCTGAGATTCTTCTTTTCATGCTATCCCTTGTCCACTGAGTATAGCTTCAAAAATCTTAGACAGCATAGCAGTGCAACCTGTCAAAGAGAGGCGCGGCGTTCGACCAAATGAAGAGCAGAAGCACCCCAAGGAGTGCAATGTGACAAAGGAGCGTTACTAGGTTGTACTCAACCACGTCGAACAGGAACCAGACCAATGTTGCCCCTGCGAGGATCCCTGCTGATAGGTTTTTGTCCCTCCATAGCATGACGTCCGCAGCTGCAAATCCAAATTAATTCAGTGATCACACTGGAACCGATTCAGACACCAGCACCTGGAATGTTGCTGATACATGGCAACTTTTCAGAAAACATTAAATAGTAGCACTGCACCTTTCCGTCCACCGAGTAGCTTATGAACTGATCTGCGTCTATGAAATAGCCTTGTCGTTGGTCCATCATCGTCAGAAGAACTGGTCTCGACATGAGGAGGCATGGCTTCAGAATTCAGAGAAATTCTTGTGGTGTTTGGTAGTAATTCGTCTGGTCACAAAAGGTCTTGTCCTTATAAGCTGTCAGGTACTAGGGGAGGATAAAGGAGCTTGGCATGAGAAGGCAAGGATAACTTTGTGCAGGGGGTACAGGGGAGTGAACGAATATGAGGCAATAGTTTGCTTCAGCCGGAGGTTTTCTAACAGCTCAGGATTCCTTCTTACAGCCTTGAAGCCACGTACCCGTAGAAAAAAATTCACTGCAAGTGTCGTGCACTTGGGACTTGTTTATTGTTGTGCTTGTGCAGTATCTTTGCCAAAGAACAAACTGCTTTGCTTGGAGGGGGAAACAAAATACTTTGCATGGGTTAACCTTAGGGTAAAAGGCAAGATGACTTTTTTTTATCTCATTGCTGAATGAACTTTATTTGGTTTAGGTTTCAGATTGTATAAGCTTTATCTGAGGTCTGACGTTTAATTTAGGACCAGATGTTTCGGGAACTGAAGACCTGTCAGGCTGTCACACAGTCACAGTGATGTGAGATAGCTGAGAGGCAAGTGCCATTGCCACTACAGAAAGATTGGCTTAATGGAATGGGCATTAGCATCATGCTAACTTCCTGTCCATTAGCATGTTGAGGAGTTTGCTTCTTTGGGCTTGAGTATAGTTTCACCAGAAACTTGCAGTACGCTTGATTTTCTGTTGTACAGGTGAAACCAGTTTCTCTTTACTTATGTGGCAGGCTAGCAGCCTAGCACAATTTTGGGTAAAGGGAGTTCTAGTGTCAGTTCTTATTAATCAAGGAAAAATGTAGCAAATTGCTCCTGGATCTACCCAATATATATGTTCATAAGATATTCAGCTAGGCATGCAGTAGAAGATCTTTGCCGTGCCCTGAGGCCCCTGACCGTTGAATTGTTTTTTATCTTTCACTTTTACCTGATGTTTTGCGTTCGCTTTGGTTCCCAAAGCAACCAGACGTTTTTATGTTCTCTTTGCTTTGCAAAGAATAACCGAATTAACTACCCAAGTAAAACAGAGTTTGGTCAGGCTTTAACCATCTCAACTACTCTGATCCGATCAACAGAACGGAACAGCGCAACTCAACAAACCTTATCATGACCAATCCACCACACCCTGCTTTTGGCGAGGGGTCTGACACTCACATTAGTGCGTGCCGCTTTGTTATGCGCTCAGTTGAGTTGCTTTCAGCGCAATGTCTCCTGCACCAAGAATTCCTGTCTCTGTTAGTTTGAAGTAGTGCAGCAAAGATGCCATAATTATGCACAGCATTTTGTCGTCCCTCCTCCCTAGTGGCGCATACATCGTGCACTTGCTTGTGTCTCCTCACACGAGTCAATCTGCGTTGCACACTTGTTCTGCACTAGCAAGGTTGTTGCCAGTCTCCTGAATGAGCCTATAAATGCCTGTGGTCTCTCTCAGAACGCTCGCACCATCCAAAATTCAAGATCCTACCAGACCTCGTAGCACACACTACACTAGCCATGAAGCCGGCTCAGCTCCTGTTCGCGGCCCTCGCGGTCCTGCTGCTGTGCGCGGCGGCGGCGCCGCGGGGCGCGGAGGCGGCGACGTGCGACGCGACGCAGCTGACCCCGTGCGCGGGCGCCATCATCGGGAACTCGCCGCCCACCGCGGCGTGCTGCAGCAAGATGAGGGAGCAGCAGCCGTGCATGTGCACGTACGCGCGCGACCCAAACCTGCAGCGCTACGTCAGCTCGCCCAACGGCAAGAAGGCCATGGCCGCGTGCAAGGTGCCCGTGCCGTCCTGCTAATTCCGTTGTTGGCACTGCCGCGTGCGGCCGGCCTCTGCGCTTGCTGTGGACTCGGTGGCGTGGCCCACTTCACAGGGACACTATTATGCAGCAGAGGCACCGTGGTGTCGCTTGTTTCCGTACCGTACGTATACGTACTTAGTGCCGCGTATGCCGGTATGCGTATTTATTTCCGTGAGGTGTTGATCAGTTGATGTACTCCCCTGCTTGTATCTACCGAGCTCTAGTCTTCGGGTTGATACGTGCGCGTATAAATAAATAATGTAATAATGATGTATGTACTATATACAGTATGTGTTTGTTACAAGAGAATCTCCGGTACTCCCAACTCCTTCATGTGCTCCCGTGCGTAAAATGTATCTCTAAGTATATACACAAAATTTACTAAAATGTGGACTGGACAGAGCATGCAAAATCTGTGCGAAAGGAAATCAACAACAAGATTGGTGCCTGCACGTGAATGCTGGTTACACCACACGGATTCACATTCTGATTTCTCTTTTATGTGTTTATCTTTGCACAAATTATTGTTTAAGTTTAAATTTTAAACTTTGCCCCTGGGTGACAGAGGGGCAAAGTTTATTTAGTGGACATTAAAGGGCCCATGCCCCCACCCCCCCTAAAAACACAGTAGAGTTGGTATTGTATCCAGTGTTACTTGACCACCATTGTTTGTGCTACCAAGCTGCTAATCTTTAAGAGATGTGGTGCAAATAGTCGTAATAAATTCTGAAAAGTTAACTATATATATGAACTCGAATTGAATGTTGCATGCATTCGACAAAATTCGATCCTAACTCAATTGACAATTGAGAAACCTAAGGAACTAGCAACTTTTGCTGAAGGTTATCCTTTGGCATTAAAAACGTGGTAAAAGTAATCCCTGTTTGGATCAATGAGTAGGCTGTTCAAGGTAGGAATTTTTCAGTTTCATGTATCAAAACTTCAACTAAATCAAGGCCTGATTTGGATCAAAATACTTGCACGGCTATAGAAGGTATACTCATTTTTTATTGAACAGCTGCTAGTGTATATTTTAATTTATGAAAGTTTTTGCCGTAAAGACATTGATTTATGTCTATGACCTATGAGTGTAACTTGGTAAGCTAGCACTCCTCGCATATTATATGGACCAACGGCAAATTTTGTTTTGTTTCTTCCGAAGATTGTATGCCACTAGACCATTCAAAGTACTTCCAGATAAATTAGGCAAACACTCATCGAAAGACTTGTAATGTTCTAAGGAGGTTTCCATGTATGTATTCTTGACATAATTTTTTGCATTTGATGATGCGAAACCTTTCATAAACTCAAGCACGAGAAGATTGCTTGGTACTTGGACACAAATTGCCTCATCAAGATAATATAAACCTTTCAATAAAATGTGGCTTTATGAATCATAAAGGCCTTAGTTTTCCTCCCTCGGTATTCATATCAAACCTAGGTCCCGTTTTCTTCCACTGACTTATTTTTAGCACCCGTCACATCAAATGTTTAGATACTAATTAGGAGTATTAAACGTAGACTATTTACAAAACCCATTACATAAGACGAATCTAAACGGCGAGACGAATCTATTAAGCCTAATTAGTCCATGATTTGACAATGTGTTGCTACAGTAAACATTTGCT
>NC_028452.1:11407143-11431359 GCF_000263155.2 Setaria italica | reverse complement strand
TCAACGTACCACAACACCCTGAGGAGCTGGGTTAGGCTTAATAGATTCGTCTCGCCGTTTAGATTCGTCTCGCCGTTTAGATTCGTCTTATGTAATGGGTTTTGTAAATAGTCTACGTTTAATACTCCTAATTAGTATCTAAACATTCGATGTGACACGTGCTAAAAATAAGTCAGTGGAAGAAAACGCCCCCCTAATCTCCTGATTAGCCTAGTTCATCAGACTATATATCGGCGATGTCGAAATGCTGATCCATGATCACGTCAGTACACTATCCCTAAGACTTCGAGGCTTGGACAGCTGCAATGAGGAGGCATGCCATCTTGGCCTCTTGCTTGCCGTCCAAAAAAGATGGTCCTAAGCTTCGGGTGCGCATGCTTGACCTCTTCTACTACGTCGCTACGTGTAGCTCAGCAGTGGACGACGCTGAGACTTTTGCTGACAGCTTTTTGCCGTCCCTATATCAGTTGGGCACGCTCATGATGCCCTCTTCCCGTTCTACTAACCCAATTACCCAACCCACTACGCGCTCTCTCTAGAAAAGGATCGTCTTGTTCATACAGGAAAAGGGAAGGAAAGAAGAACACATCACCCCGACAGGTCCGTAACGTCTGACGCCTCGAGTCCGTAAGGGCTAGCCCCCTGCACATGCGCCATGAACGAACTTAGCGGTAGTGGAACTGTGTGTCAGTCCTTTAGTCGTCCAGTGCGTGCTTGATGCTTCCGCGATGTCATGATCTCTGCGTTGCTCACGCACCAAACTTAGGGGCTGTTTGGATACGAGGTGCTAAACTTTAACAGTGTCACATCGGATGTTCGGATGCTAATTAGGAGGACTAAACATGAGCTAATTATAAAACTAATTGCAGAACCTTGTGCTAATTCGCGAGACGAATCTATTAAGCCTAATTAATCCATCATTAGCAAATGGTTACTGTAGCACCACATTGTCAAATCATGGACTAATTAGGCTTAATAGATTCGTCTCGCGAATTATAATCCATCTGTGCAATTAGTTTTGTAATTAGCTTATGTTTAGTACTCCTAATTAGTATCCAAACATCCGATGTGACAGGTGTTAAACTTTAACAGGTGTTTCCCAAACACCGCCTTAAGGGGGTGTTTGGATACGAGGTGTTAAACTTTAACAGTGTCACATCGGATGTTCGGATGCTAATTAGGTGAACTAAACATGAGCTAATTATAAAACTAATTGCAGAATCTTGTGCTAATTCGCGAGATGAATCTATTAAGCCTAATTAGTCCATCATTAGCAAATGGTTACTGTAGCACCACATTGTCAAATCGTGGACTAATTAGGCTTAATAGATTCGTCTCGCGAATTACACTCCATCTGTGTAATTAGTTTTGTAATTAGCTTATGTTTAATACTTCTAATTAGCATCCAAACATCTGATGTGACGGGTGTTAAACTTTAACACCTAGTTGCCAAACAGGCCATCGACCTGGCCCTAAAACTTATACTCAGCTCCGCCCTACTGAGGCCGGTAATGGTGACACGTCCCTCGTTGGAGACATTACCATGAGGTCCCCTCCCCTACATCTCGGTTGAAAAACCACGGATCGATTCGTCGGTCAGCGTTGACGGTTTTATCTCTGGATGCCGTCTTCTTCTCTAGAGGACATGCGGCATATGTGGCGTGTGGGATGACGGTGTTATGGTGATTTCTTGGTGGTGCATTGCTGTGGTAATTGTTTTATGTCGCTTTTTTCATTTTGCTCTGTCCATAAATATATGATATTAGAGCAAGCTAGTTAGTTCAAGTTTGTCGTAAACGTCATGTATTTACGAACAGAGGGGATACTCTGTTGAGTTTTGTTGTTGTACAAGTTGTTTCTTCTCTATCAATGCATGTCCAATAAAGCTCTTACCGGTTGCTTTTAAGAAACAAAAATAAAACTTCACTCTGTTGCGCGCTGCTTACGCAGCCCTTCCCCTACGGCAAGGCCCTATAAATACACCACGGATCACACACTCCATTCGCCACAACTCAAACATACAGCAGCAGCACAACCTCCCACTGGTCGCTCCTGTAATCTGACTGAGGTCGATCAGCTAGCTCCATTCCAATCGTAACCTGCCATGGCAGCCGGCAAGGCGTCGTCCCTCGCGCTCCTCCTGGTGGTGCTCACGGTGTCGAGCGCCATGCTGGAGCTCGCGCCGGGCGCGGGCGCGGCGACGACGTGCACCCCGACGCAGCTGACCCCGTGCGCGCCGGCCATCGTCGGGAACGCGGCGCCCTCGGCGGCATGCTGCGCGAAGCTCAGGGCGCACCCGGCGAGCTGCTTCTGCCAGTACAAGAAGGATCCCAACATGAAGCGCTACGTCAACTCCCCCAACGGCAAGAAGGTCTTCGCCGCCTGCAAGGTGCCGCTGCCCAGGTGCTGAGCGCCCCGGCCGATCGATCGAGCTCGTCCTCGGCTTCGTGCAAGTACACCGATAGCATGGTTTGCTGTTGCTCTCTGCTACTAAGGGGGTGTTTGGGAACCACCTGTTAAAGTTTAACACCTGTCACATCGGATGTTTGGATGCTAATTAGGAGTACTAAACATAAGCTAATTACAAAACTAATTGCACAGATGGAGTATAATTTGCGAGACGAATCTATTAAGCCTAATTAGTCCATGATTTGACAATGTGGTGCTACAGTAACCATTTGCTAATGATGGATTAATTAGGCTTAATAGATTCATCTCGCGAATTAGCACAAGGTTCTGCAATTAGTTTTATAATTAGCTCATATTTAGTCCTCCTAATTAGCATCCGAACATCCGATGTGACACTGTTAAAGTTTAGCACCTCGTATCCAAACAGCCCCTAATAAAAGAGTGACCTGCTTACTTGAGAATAAACTGAGACGTAGTACTGCTTGGGTACTTTACAGTGTGAGTTCTGCTCTGCAGACTGCCAGACTTGATGTATCGTAGTATCTGAATACTTGCTATATATGCAATAATGTATGAGCTTCTATGAAGCAAATGCTGCATGAATAAAAGTGTGATACAAGATAAAAATCCTAACATAGTAGGATATTGTGGGGTCTAATCGTTTATAATAACAGAATGCAAGATACAGAGTACTGGGGAGCCTTGATGACGATATGAAACAATGTCAACATTTCCACCATACCGATGCAAACTGTAGTATCAAACTTCTCCCAACAAGTTGGTAAGCTTCCCCGTTTTCGTCCAGCCACTAGGCATGCACTCATATTTCGGGATGAGCCAGGTTTCTGGTTGAAGGTCAAGATTCCGACAACACTACACAAAAGCAGTGTGGCGCACTGCCGCGAGTGGTAAATTTGCAACCACACAACCTGCTGTATCACTAGAGTGACTGAACTCAAAGACTGAACAGCCAAAATGCACATGACACTGACAGGAAGATCCATCTCGGAAGCTACAAAATAAAAGGAAAGAAAACGTATACTCCATCCTATGAAAATGATATTCTAGCATTTAAAAAAAATCCCACAAACTACCTACCTAATTAAGTGACCAGATCTAATTTGATGCTAAAACTTACCGTATGTGGAAAAAAATGAGGATGTGAGTCTTTTCACACTACCATAATCTATCTTAAAAAAATTAGAATTGCACTTTTCATGGAAAAGATCAGGACAGGAGCGAACAGAGGCACCGGCCCCGTTCAACTTTAATCTGATCGAATTTTCAAAAAAAGAAAAACTTTAATCTGATAAACACAACCGTAAACTAGCTGCAGTTCTTGTCTGCTGCTTTGCACGCGACACGTACCAGGTACATGCCAGGTTCCTCCGGAACTAGCATGTCCAAATGCCCAATGCGACTGGACAAGGGTCACTCGGAAAATATCGCGTACCCCTCCGCGTCGCCTGGACAGGCGACGGGAGGGGCGACTCCGCCTCCCGCCGCCAGGCCACCCCACGCGGGCCCTCCCTGGCCGTCGCTGCCGGCGTCCAGCAAGCGGTGGCGGTGGCCCACGACGGCGCCGAAGCCGGTGACCGTGCGCAGCATCTCCTCCCTCTCTCCCCTAGAGGTCTCCTCCTCCTTTCTCCCTGCCATTTTCCTGCAAAATCTTGCTGCTCCTCCGTCTCCTCTGCGTGCTTGGCTGCCCCGGTCTTCCTTGTGGTTGATGGATCCGGCGCCGTATGGTACGGATCTGCCTTCTCATGGCCGGTCTGGAGCCATGAGGTCCGGTGTGCTCTTCGCCGGCGCTAACGGCGGAGCTGTCGGCCGGTACCGCCGACGGCGCCGTCAGACGTCCTCGCAGCGCCGTGGTCCTCCCAGCGGTGTGCTGCAGATGCTGCTGCGGGGGGCCGTGCGGTGGAGGGCGGGCATGGCTTGGCTCCCCTTCGTCAAATCCTGGTGGCGGCCCAGAGCGAGTTGGTGGGCAAGTTGCCAGTCACACAGATCGAGCCCTGACCCGTGCCATCTCCTCTGCTCCCAAGGGAAAGCGAGGCGAAGAGCGAGAAGGGAAGAGCGAGAAGGGAGGAGGAGCCAACAAGGGAGGGGAGAGGGGTTGGCACGCCCATGGTTTTTTTTATAAAATATTGGATCAGGATTAATTGCCGCGGTTCAAATTAGGGTTCTATTTGCAAACTATGCAGGGAATAAATGTACAAGAACACGTGTGACCGCTTATAGAGTTTGGGTTGCTGATTGTTCACTGGTCGCACTCATGCAAATGCACAGTAGGTATGTGGCGGCAGTTGTACGAGTTAAAGGCATGTTTTAGTGACTAAAGTACGGTATCAATCGTGCTGGAGGTACAGAATATTTATAGACCGAAACTGAAACTTTTCAGCACAAGTGAGTTTGTGGTGGAATCCGCAAATCATCTGCCCTGCTTTCTAACATTTGAACTACTCTACTCATGGATGGTCGGTTGTTAGGCTGCAGCTGTATGCAGCACAATCCCAATTACTATCAGTTTTTTGACAATCTCATTATCAACACTAATCTCACCAGTATTCAGATAGTATTCCTCCAAGTGATCGTAAACCCATTGAGGAAAATATTTGCTACTGCTATATGAATCATTAATGATGTTCTTGCTCCAACCATCTCAAGGATCATCACCCCGTAACTATAGACATCAGACTTGCTACTTATTTGTCCAAATTGCGGTGAGAAGACCTCCGTAAAGAGATCTTTTTGGCCCTTGGAAACAATACCCTAGCAATGTCACAACATTAACATGAGAAGTTGTCATAATGCTTGCTACCTCGTTTATGAATTCCTGCCCATCATCCTTGGAATTGTTGAGAAGCTTCACTGCTACGAGACGCCCATTTGGCAGGCTGCCCCTGTAAACAGTACCGAAACCCCCTTTCCCTAGCTTGTGGGCGAAGGACTTGGTCAATGTCTTCACTTCTGAGTAAGTATATCTCTTTAGGTACGGAGCTTCATGTTTTTGCAAGAATGATTCAATGGTTGGAGTCCGTTTGGAGTACACGGCACACATACAAAGGAGAAGCGATAGTAAAACTGCACCTGAGATGGCTGATACCATATCTGCAGAATAATATTATGTAGAAATGTCATTAAGCATGTGACACAAGTCTAAATTGTAAATTTGTATCAATATAGATAAGGAAACACTGAAAGATTAAAAGGATATATAGAAATGCAAATGAAAACAACCAAAAGACAAAATCGCGTGCCGTCTCAAAAAACACACACAACGATTTCTTACAAATTTCTTGGTGAGATAATGATAATCCTTCAGTATTATGTACTATTTTTTCTTGGGAAAAACTAAATATACTTATCCATTTATTCCCTTTTTCTCCTTGTTGCTTTCCCTTCTTCTCCAGCTTCTAGGAGGTTTTAGGATTTGGGTTAGACATTTTGGGATTTGTGAAATAGGGTTTAAGTGTATGGAGGTGGGTTGGGAGGAAAGGCCATGGGCAGCGGCTTGACTAGCAGTGGGTTGCAATATCTAGACTAGCGGTGGGAGATAGTAGCCAGACCAGCGTTGAGCAGCAGCACGCTGATGGAGCCATAGGGTATGGTTGGGGCTGGTGGATGAGGGTCTAAAGAAAGAGAGAAAAAAATAGCGAGAAGGTGGGTGGAGGCATTAGGGGGTTGAATAAATCCATTGGAGGCAAGGTGGGATTTGAGCTTTTGCTGGGATCAAGATGGGGCAAGCAACGAGACGATAACACGTCGGACGGCAGCATAAGGAGGATGGAGGAGCAGCAGTCGGCGGAGATGGGTGAAAAAGAAAATACCAAGGGAAAATAAAAGATAATATACTTGAGTGCTATATGGCTTTTTTTTGCAACGGCTACAGAATTAGTGTAAGCCAGAGAAAACAAACTTCTACACTATATGAAACTATGCACTTTTGTTTGAAATTATCACAAAAATACAAGTGCCAAGAATAGAGAAAGTCGTATGGTTGTCATATGAGAGTTTTTCCTTACATGTTATGTACTGCTTCTTTGAGCTTCCACGCCCTGCAACATGTAGCGTGTCTTGTTAAGTTCTTGAGGAAATGTTGTAACAACTAAACAGCAACTATTACCCTTGCTAATTTTCATAACTATCTGGCATAAGATATTGTTGACGTCAGATTTTGACACGTATGAGATTGGCATTAAGGGAGGAAATAATTGGCCGATACGGTGGATTAAAAGGTTACGATTGGA
The DNA here is from genome assembly GCF_000263155.2 of Setaria italica. NCBI lineage: Eukaryota > Viridiplantae > Streptophyta > Magnoliopsida > Poales > Poaceae > Setaria > Setaria italica. The sequence continues at coordinate 11,424,703 of NC_028452.1, read as the reverse complement.
AATCGGCCGATTGGTGCTACAGTTGGGAATCGGCCGATTGACACCGCAAATGTTTTGGCGGACGGAGTTGGTGGAGATCGGCCGATTGGAAGGTTGGAGCGATTGGGCCAATATGGGCTTAAAGTGGGCCGGAGATTTATCACCAGTTATCTACTGTTCTAGTTTTATCATCAGTTATCCAGCTTGAGATTTGAACTTTCAGCTTTGTTGCTGTTATTTTCATTCATCATTATCGCATAGCCGATTAGGTCTATTTCAAGTGTTGCTTTCGTAGCTTTGTCTAGTTTACTCTAGTAGTTTTCTTCGCAATCGCTACGTGATTGTCGGCTGTATCATAGCCGATTATCTTTATATAGCAAATCGGCCGATTCGCTGATACGCTTTTCGAGATCGGAACCTTAGCCGATCGGAACCCCTAAAATTTGACACGTTTTCTTCCTTGCCAATCAACAGGTCAGATTGGCTGGCATGCTGCGCGAACCGCACCAGGGCGATTACCCGAATAAGAGCTAAGCAGATTCTCCCGGGTCGTGTGTCCGACGCTAAGGGTCAATCGACTGACTTTTAGCGCCAACAGATGCTCACAGTATACCTGCCGATTGCACAGGCAGCTATAATCCATATCCATTCAAGTTCAACTAGTGAACTATAACCACGAACCACCAAGACGTGTGTAACCGTGAACTGGTAGGGATACAAATTCCAGTGAAAAAAGGGATCGGTTTTGAATACATTTTATAATCAAATATGCAATTGTATTTTTTTTATGGGCACTAAAATCTAGATGTGATTCCAATACTTATTTAAAATTATACCTAAGCATTTTTGGCCCGGTGGGTGTGGTCAACGAAAACCAAGTTCGAAAAAGTTTTGAGCTAGCTCGAGCTCATCCAAACAATTTATTCGACTTATTTTTCAACTAAAAAAGAGCAGGAAGCCTGAGCCCGGCCTGAGCGTGGCCCAAAAATCAGCCCGACAACGCCCATGGGGCGGTCGTGGGCACGAATTTTCAGCCCGAAATGAACCGGGCTTTTTCAGCCTGGCCCGAAAAATGCTCAAGTCTATTTAAAATAAATGGCAGAAAGTACAAACACATATAATAGATTTATTTAGAACTAATGAGAAACCATTTAGAATGCATATTATGTCCTGTGGGCTAGTATCATCAATCAGCCATAAAAATAAAAATGGATGATAACCAAAGGCATCATAGCTTAGGCATCGATATATATGACATTGATATTGCTTGTTTTAAACGAATGCATAAAAGAGACAATTTGGACAGAGATTTTGGTCATAAAAGGCATCATAGTTATGTGGTTTAGGCATCATAGTCCAAAATCAGATGTCTTTGGACAGAGATTTTGGTCTAGCAAAATGTTATGTGGTTTAATATCAAAATGCACGTACTGCACCCGCGGTGAAGATGTTCAAGTCCTCGAGCAAGGCCAACTGTAATATCAAACAATTTGTCCCAACTTAGTGATCTTTCCCCTGCGGAGCCTTGTCCAAAAGCAAATCTTTCGAGGGAACCGTTAGGCATGTACTCAGAAATTAGAGCTCTTTTTGATCCTTGGAGACAATACTCTAGCAAAGCCACAACATTAACATGGGAAGTTCTCATGAACTCTTGGCCATCATCCTTGGAGCTCTTGAGAAGCTTCACTGCTACTTCACGGCCACTTGGCAAGCTGCCCTTGTAAACAGTACCAAAGCCCCGCCCTTGTAAACAGTACCAAAGCCGCCTTGGCCTAGCTTGTGCGCGAAGGATTTGGTCATTCTTTTCACTTGTGAATAACTACGGGGTGTTTAGGAAGGGGTGCTAAACTTTAGCACCTCACTTTTAGCACACTTTTAGCACTTGAACTCCCAAACAGGGGTGCTAAAAGGTGAGTGCTAAAGTTTAGCATCCTTATTTTCTTTAGCACACCTAAGAGGTGCTAAAAGGTGCTAATGGGTGCTAAAAGTGGTCCCCAAGCTCACTTTTTTCCTAGTTGCCCCCTCTCTCTCCTCTCCACTTTTTCCCAAGCCAGTCATAAATAAGGGTAATGTAGTCATTTCTCACCCAAGGTGCTAAACTTTAGTACTGTATCCAAACAGTCCAAGTGTAAACTTTAGCACTCCATTTAAGGGTGCTAAAGTTTAGTATTGTGTATCCAAACGGGACCTATATCTCTTTGGGTGCTGAGCTTCGTGCTTTTGCAAGAATGATTCAATTCTTGGAACACGTTCCAATCCCCCTTTCAGGGACATTCTACCGCGAGATTTCTTATAACACAGAGCGCACACTAAAAGGACAAGAGGGAGTAAATTGCACCTGACACAATGGTTATTATATCTGCAAGAACAATTAAACAATACAGAATTCATAATGATGTGGCACAAGTGTTATCTGTAAATTCATTTCAATATAAATAAGAACACTGAAAGTGCAAAAAGGACCGCCATAAAGAGAAGTGTTGGCGCCTTTTTCGGCCAACACACGAGTATGCTAATTCACGGGTCGCAAACAGACCAAATAGCACAGAGGCTGCACAGACCGGTCAGACCGGTCTGGCAACCCGGTCAGACCGGTTTCCCAGGGTTCGGCTTGAGCCGGTCGTTCGAGGAGATAACAGCCACATTTACGTAATGGAGGATGGCTAGGTTTACGAGCAAACCAGCAAAGGGATAACCAACGCACTTACGTGGCAAAGAACGACTAGTTTACGAGCAAACTAGTAAAGGCCGTCGAAGCTCTCGCCCGGGAGGGACCCCGTTAGGGCATGGACGTCGCCGGCGTGCCCTAGGTTGACCAGCAAGCCTAGAACGCCATCTATGGTCATGGAGTACAGTAGATGAACAGCATGGAGGTTGGAAAAGTATTAGGGTTGAGAAGACAAAAGTAAGTTGTAGATTGATTCGATTGGGATGCCCTCAATCGACCGTGGCCCTTTATATTTATAGGGTGGCAAGGTCTTGCCCAGTAGGAGTCGAAGATTACATAAATCACGTGTCAAAATACAACTCCTAACTCGGACGAGGCTGGGTAGACCGGTCAGACCGCCCATCCAAACCGGTCTGACCCGGTCAGCTCAGGGCTGAATCTTGTCGAAGCCGTAACTCTCTCATCCGGACTCCAAATTAGGCGTTCCACATATGCATTTTGATCTTCTCGACAAGATCTACGCAATGGTGAAGTCCAATATAAATTTTTAGCACTTTGATCTGACCAGTTTGACTTCGTCATATCAGCCATATCTGCTAACTTTGGTGTCGTTCCAGATGCTTATTCGTCCCTTTTAGCAAAATCACGTCTAGAGCATCCGAAACAACTCCTTTGTCCTGCACAATTCATATTCAAGCTAAACTTGCAAAATACCAAGAGTTAGTTCAAGCAATTCTGGTCTTAGCCTCGCATATCTCGGACCGTGCCACTTTGGGCGTCAACAAGAAGGAAAGGAAAAGGTGAGTTTTTCATCCCATAAGTATTGCAAAAGTGTGACTTTCATATTTTATATTTTAATTGGTGCAAATCAGCCTCTTAACTAACTAAATAGGTGCACTGATCATCTTCACCTCGGCTTAATAATGGTTTGTACCATCTGATAGCGGTTTCAGCTACGTAATCCTCGAAGTAATCACTTGTTGTCATGCCATATGCTGAGTAGAAAATATAAGCTCACTAAAAGTTTCAAAAAATATTTCTAAACTGGATTTCCTATAAAATTTAGGCTTCATAACAAAATCCTCTTTAATCAAAGCTGAGCCACGCATGATCCAAGGAGGTTGTGCCCTCTTAGCTCTTAAGCCGTGCATAGAAACATGCAAGGCAGCAGCATTACAATGATGAACAGCATGGCCTGGCGATTCCCATCCTTCTCCCTCCGACATCATTATAGTCGTCGCTAACATGCTTGCAACGGTAAAGAGAAAAAATTTATGGGAGAAGTAATGAAACCGAATCGCACCGGGCTGTTATAGAGGTCGGCTCAACTCGCATCTGACATGGCTGAAAGATTACATGACCTAAAATGCTGGCAGGTGGCACTAAATCATTGTCAGTCAAGGTGGGGATGCAATAGTTTAGTTAGTTAAGGAGTTGATTTGCGCTAATTGAATATAAGATGAAAAATCATGCTTTTATAATGCTTAAGAGCAACTCCAAGAGACTACTAATCTTACCCCCAATACCTCTTTTGGGAAAAAAAAAAGAGAAAAAATGAACTCCAACAATCCACATAAATCTTCCCTAATTTTTTAGCGACGCTAAAAAACAGCCTGCCACCGCGTATATTTTAGCGTTGGTATTCCTCCCCCAATCCTGATTCCCGCACACCCGCGCGTCCCTTCCGATGGGCCCAATACGATGACGTGGCTTGTGTTTGAAATATTGGGGGCTATTTATTAGCGATCTGCTGTGGACTGATATATTTTTGGGGGAAATTTTTTTGGGAGAACCCCCAATACATAGTTTTGGGGAAGAAATTTTTTAGATACTCTTAAAGTTGCTCTAAGGGATGAGAAATACACTTTTTCCGAAAGAGAAAAACCAAACGGAAACACATAGACCAACCTAAAGAGGGAAGAGTACCTCTCGAGGGATCGAAAAAAAGCTCAAGGAGAAAATTCTACTACTTCTTGCAGAGTTTTGGTGAAATTAGGTTTAGGCAAACAAAAGCAACATTACTCATTACGTGAGCTTGTGTAGTTGATTCAAAATTATCAAAGCAATATAAGGACCGTAATATAAGCACAGAAGGGGGACAAATAGTAATAGACACCGGATCTTGTTGTGAGGTCTTACGTGGTATGATTTTCTCCTCTGGTAATACTGTATTAAATTAAAAATAGATCTGGTTAAATTACTGTAAAATATTGAAAGAACAAAAAAGAAGCGTTGATAATATCCAAGACATGCATGGACACCTGAATATCAATGATGCCATGATGGTTATTGTCATTTTATACTAAACTCTCTTTGGTAGGGCTCTATGTAGCTTCGGCTTCATCTCCCCTCACAAGGCTCCACTCCCACCAATGCAAAATGAATTGAGAGATAGAAGGAGGCGACGAAGCAAAATTTGTAGTTTTCCTTGCTTCTCGCTACATTGTAGCCATTGCGCTACAGTAGCGGAACCAGAGCACCTCGGAACCGTGGCAAAAAAACCTTTAGTCAAAGTCGAATCGAACCCAGTCCTCAAGGCTCACGACGCACTACGCTAGCCGTTTGAGTTATGGTTCTCTCTCGTATGGAATGCACCCGCAACCCTATTTAATAGGGGCACATAGGGAAAAATATCTCTAATTAATCATTCCTTGGTAAGCACAATCATATCCTAAACGACATGTTTTATGAGCATGGAGGGAGTATAAAAGATATATTGTTTTCGAAAGAAACTCAAGAGCTCCTCAGCTAGTCAGCTCAACTGACCAAGGTAATGCTTTCTGGACTTGGGCTTTTAGGCAGCCTTGGAAACATCATCTGTAGCTGGCCGTCCAAAAAATCAGCAGCCAGTTGGGCCAGAAGCCAGTGGCCTTCTTCCTCCTATCGGCTTGGCGGCCTGGGCCGTGTGAGTTTGAATTTGAAAGGAACGGCCGAACGGGGTAGGCGCGCAAGGCTCATTGGCCGCCACGTACACCGCCACCACCAGTCAGCTGGACGCGGAGACTGGGCGCAAGCCAAGTAGTCAACTGTCAAAGTCCCATCATCAGGCCGCTTGAGAGGTTGCGACCTCTCGTCTCCACGCGACCACGCCCACAAGGCTACGGGAGCACATCACATTATGCATGTATTTAGTTTTGAAATCAAAGCTAAGCATCCATACATAGCACTGTGGTATTGTTTGAGTTCACTGGCGCTATTTTCTTTTCACTGAGAGCGTGGTCAATAGGTCTGATCTTGGAGTGCTTCGTCTATTTAAACACCTCGTACCTAGCTTCCTGCATCTACTACCTTGCCTCCTTGCTTGCTTGCTTAAACTACCGTGCTTGCTTGTTCTTAGCCATGTTCATCTACGACATGGCTTAGTTTTTTTTTCTTCTTCCACTTCTCCGTACGGCGGGTGATCCATTCCCTGCCTTTGATCTGAATGTTCGTATAGAACAAGATAACGACGGTAACCTTCCCTTCAATCTCAACGAGCCAATATTGGAGGATCACAAGAACGGTATTGTGTCCATTGTTACTCAGTTTGCTCTTTCCATTTATGATATTCATAGCAGCCACTTGCAAATGTGGTTTTCTTTCTCAGTTTGCTGTTTCCTTTTTCAACAGGAATTGATTTGAACTTGCCACTTGATGAATTTGGTGTTGTTGACTTCGATTATGTACAAAACCTCTCAGGTAAGCCATGGCTATTATTTGACGTGGATTTGATTTGATCTTGTCACTTGATGCAATTAGATTTTTTTATTGGTAAGCATGGCAATTATTTTGAATGTGCCATTAGATAAACCTGCATGCTGTATCTACTACTCCGTGAACTATTGTTTTTTTAACATGCGCTTGTTTAATTTCTTTTAATAAAACAAGTCGTGGCTAACAAGTGATTATTTTTTTAATAGAATATGTTGCTCCCGTTGAAGCAAACCATCAAAGAAAAGACATGACAGAAGACGTCAGAAAATAAATTTATCAATCATTGTTGGCTAGAAGCAAGAATGGAAAACTAGGCAAGAAAGATACAACAATCGTTGCTGATCAGTTTGGAGTGCACATTCGGACATTTCAGCGCTTATGGAAGCAAGGTAAAATCCAACTTGCAAATAATATTCCGGTTGTGGTTGCTAGTCGGAAGAAGGGTAGAAGTGGTCGTAAGGCAGTCCCTCTAGATTTAGAACGATTGTGCAACATTCCTCTCAAGCAAAGAATGACCATAGAAGATGTGTCCCGTAAACTTGGTATTAGCAAAGCTAGGATACAAAGATATTTGAAAAAAGGTTTGCTTAGGCACCACTCTAGTAGCATCAAACCATACCTCACAAATGCTAACAAGAAGACTAGGTTGAAGTGGTGTGTTGATATGATTGAGCAAGGTTTGGTTGATTATCCAAAATTTAAGGATTTGTTTGACTTTGTGTTCATTGATGAAAAATGGTTCTACCTCTCTCAAAAATCTGAAAAATATTATTTGCTGCCTGAGGAAGATGACCCACATCGCACTTGTAAGAACAAGAAGTACATCCCTAGGCTCATGTTCTTGTGTGTATGTGCTCGGCCAAGGTTTGGGAATGGAGAATGTATTTTTGATGGAAAAATAGGTTGTTTTCCACTTGTCACTTATGAACAAGCTAATAGAAGAAGTCACAATCGTATTCGTGGAGAAGAAGTAATCAAGCCAATTACATCAATCAAAAGGGACGTGATCAGAGATTTCATGGTAAATAGAGTATTCCCTGCAATTCGAGCCAAGTGACCAAGTGAAGATGTGAACAAGCCAATTTTCATACAACAAGATAATGCACATTCTCATTTAAAAGTGGATGATCCTATTTTTTGTGAGGATGCTAAGCAAGATGGGTTTGACATTTAGCTAATTTGTCAACCACCGGATTCTCTGGATTTTAACATTCTAGATTTGGGGTTTTTTAGAGCTATTCAAGCTATTCAATACAAGAAGGATGCAAAAACAATTAAAGATCTTGTTCCAGCCGTGCAACAGGTAAATAATCAGTTGTTTCTTATAACAAGATAATGCACTTGTTTCATTGTTTCTTCAATAACTAATTGATTGATTTCTTCATCACATTTTTGTAGGCATTCTTAGAGTACTCTCCATGGAAAGCAAATAGGATTTTTGTAACACTACAAAGTGTTTTGAAAGAAGCCATGAAGCTCCAAGGATGCAACAAGTTGAAGATTCCTCACATGCAAAAACAAAAACTTGAGAGAGAAGATAGGCTGCCATTGCGAATCTCCTGTGAACCTTCCTTGCTAGCTGAAGCCATTAGTAATCTCCCTGCAAATTAGAAGATGGAAATTAGCTTATGCAAATTAGAAGATGCAAGTTACGGATCCTACAATGTATCTTAGGTTAAATGCATGTACCTTACTGATCTTGCTTTGCTTCATCTTCTTTGTTGGCATGGGGACTGATCTTTGTTTGCTTCATCTTCTCATTGTGCTCATCCAACTTCTTTACAACTTCCTGGGGCACAATGATGGTGTTACCATGCATTTCAAGTTTTTCCACATCAGGAATGAAGAACTCACAATCAAACTTGTCCACGCCATAGAGGAACCTTGCTGGCACATCGTAGTCTTCATGCAAAAGGCCATAACGGGCACACCTGCGAGCGTTGCGGCGAGCTTGGAAGCAGGCTTCTCTAAAGGCGCCGCCAGCGTGGAACGTGCCACAGCGAGGACACTGTACCTCCTCGACGGAGTCCAGCGGCTCCACGTTGTCTAGCGCGACGGAGTTCGGCAACTCCTGGGGCGTCATCTCGATGTTGTCCAGCGCAACGGAGTCCAGATCAGGTGCGACGGAGTCCGACAACTCCTGCGACGTCATCTCGACGTTGTCTAGCTGCAATTCGAGCGAGCGTGGACGCGAGCGATCCACGCCGCGAGCGTGCGGTGAGCGTACGGCGAGCGTGTGGCGATCATGCGGCGAGAGTGCGGCGACCATGCAAGCGAGCGATCCATCCGTGGCGGCGAGGAACGGCGGCGACGTTGTACTGCGACGATGAATGGAGTGCCACGCTATCGTGCGGCAAGAATGGCAGTGCGACGCAATAATGGGTTGCGAGTGAATGGTCGACGAAGGAAACGAAGCGGCAAATGCAATTAATGCTCGGCGGCGCGCGTGATTAGCGAAGGAAGGAAGCCGAGAGGATTCCAGGGGCAAACGTGACCATGTACGGGTCACGCGGCCACAATGACATGTTTCACGAAAACGTAGTAGAGGCCCACGACGACATGTTTTATGAGTACGGAGGGAGTATGTTATAAAAATAGGCACCTATTTTTAAATTTCGAAAAAAAAATAGACCAGTGCAACCCAAGTACCCAACCATGGGATGGCAAGCGGAAATTAGCACATTGATTGAGAAAAAAGATTCAGAACACATTAAAAATTTAAAATACTCCATTCCTTTGCTCATACCTCAAAACATCATCCAAATAGTCACAAGCTATTCTGAAAGAGAATGTTATTGTATCTCTCAAAGAGTCCAAGTGCTTAAAAAAAATTATGGTGAGAAACATAAGATACAGCTCCAACCAAAATTACAAATAGTCAGGGGCGGAGCTACCCTATCGGCGGGGTGGGATGGTCGCCCCAGCTACTTGTGTTCTAGCCCACTACCCCTCTTACACCTCTTGACAGTGGCCCTTGCCCCTACCCCGTCCGTTTTTCTGCCGAGCACGGCGTCGGGCGCCATGGACGATGAGCAAACGACGAGCGCGAGAAGACAGATGACCTTGTGTCTCCTGTCTGGTATTGTTTTCTGGGCCATCCCAACTTCCCAAGCGCTCGGCAGTAGTAGCCCATAGGCCATAGGTGAAGCGTGAAGGCTGAAGGGCCAAGTCAATAAAAATCAACGGACTCCCGCCATAGAGTCCGTCCACTTCCCAAATTGTCCGTCCAATTTCCATCCATCCGCCTGGGGGTCTGCTGGTCTGCTGCTTCTAGTGCTCGTGCTTGCCGTGCGAGCGTGTACAGCAGGAGTGTCGGTCGGCGGTACGTGCACGGCTCAGGTGATGCATGGACCAGAAGTAGTAGGTGGCGTGTGGGGCCATGGGCGCGATGCAGGTGCATCATGATGGTGATGGTCTTGGAGAAACAGGACGAGCAGCAACCCGGCACTGGGTGTATGATCGCTTCAAAATTACTCGTTATACAATTTGATGGTTCATCTATATGTGCAAGAAATATAAATTTACTCTTTAAATTTGAGGTTACATCTTAAAACTTCATTTGCGTTGCTTATCGACTTTTTTGCTATAGTTTGTGGCGATTGCAATATATAATTTTGGTGAGAATTTGTGCTTTTTAACTTCTAGTTAAGTCAAGTCGCCCCAGCTATATATTTTTCCTGGCTCCGCCACTGCAAATAGTGCATGCATGATGAGCTCATCATCGACGACTGGAATCCCGAAACTCCCGTAATCTAGGTTTCCACCAGATGAAACTAACAAAAGTTATGCACCACTGAGTTTTATTAATCCCAGTTTATTTGAAGCGAATGACGATACGCTTCAATGCCTCGAAGGCTCAAACCTTCGAACCCGGCCCGTGCTGGACACTGTACTCTGCTGGTTACCGCATGCGTACGGGCACGGCAGATCTTCGGCAGCACAGTAGGGCCCAAGAAGGCAAAAGTTGTGAGCAACTAAAACATCCTCCCTTGACTGCAACCTGAGAGATCGCCATTCAACAAATACGAACATAAAAAACGCGTGGAGGTGGAGTGATCCTGTGATCTTCTCGCGAATTCATTCTCTTCATACTGACATATTGCGTACGTCGGGTTGGCCGAGGCGCACGTCACATACCGTATCGTTTGCATCCTGATTAATCTGAAAATGGTAATCTTTTTGGCTCCGATGAGCACGCATTCACGGCGCCGGCATCGACGGCAGCTCATGGCTATACACCTAACAAGAGCATCCGGCTGCTCAATCCTTTTCGGCCGCCTCCTCTTTCTGGTCTATCTAAAGGTTAAAGCGTGGCCTAGCATTTCCCACCATTTTTACACGACCATAAACTCGCATGCTTCCTTCGTTCGCAGGTCAAGTTAAATCCCAAGCAAACAAGAACCATTAAAGATAGGGCCTGTTTGGCAACCAAGTGTTAAAATTTAACACCTGTCACATCGGATGTTTGGATGCTAATTAGGAGTATTAAATATAGGCTAATTACAAAACTAATTGCACAGATGAAGTGTAATTCACGAGACGAATCTATTAAGCCTAATTAGTCCATGATTTGACAATGTGGTGCTACAGTAACCAATTGCTAATGATGGATTAATTAGGCTTAATAGATTCGTCTCGCGGATTAGCACAGGGTTCTGCAATTAGTTTTATAATTAGCTCATATTTAGTTCTCCTAATTAGCATCCGAACATCCGATGTGACACTGTTAAAGTTTAACACCTCGTATCCAAACACCCCCTAAGCGCACAAAAAACAGAATGAACAGGAAAAGAATCTGCAAGTCTGCAACGAGGAACATGCCGCGAAAACAGAGGCAGGCGGACACGCGCGCGGATGAGATCATCGGCCGGTGGCGTGCCACCAACAACCGGAGACCCCAACCGCCCGTGTCAACCAATCACGGCCCGCCACGTCCCCCGCTGCCACCAACCGCCTTCCCCCCGACCGGGGCAAGTCAAAATCGTGCACCACCTCGGCACAGCAACAAAGAGTTAAAAGTTTTCGCGGCCTGCCCCGACACCGCCACCAAACCACGAACCAGATATGTCTCGAGGCAGAGCGCCCGGTAAGCCGAGCAGCGACCGTGCAATTACGTGACAGCCGTGCGCTGCAAGTCAGAGGCGCTTCTCGGCGAGCCTCGCCTCGCCTCAACCCCGCCCATGGCGCTCCTCGTCGTGGCGCTCGCGCGCCTCCTCCTCCTCCTCGCCGCCGCTTTCCCCCTTGCCGCGCCCGGGGCCGCCGACGAGAAGTACTACGACCCCGGCGCGTGCCCCAAGTCCCTCCGCTGCGGCGACGGCGTCGAGGTCCACTACCCGTTCTTCCTCGCCAACAACTCCTACTGCGGGTACCCCGGCATGGCGATCGCTGCGAGGGCGGGCGCGCGACGCTGCGGCTCAAGGACGACAACTACACCGTCCTGAACATCGACTACGAGAACCACACCGTCACGGTCGCCGACAAGGAGGTCCTCAGCGCCGGCGCCGGGGACTGCCCGCGGGTGACCCACAACGTCACCGTCCCGGCGGAGACGTGGCTCAACCTGTCGACCACCGCCAACGACGACCTCGCCTTCTTCTTCGGCTGCAACTTCACGGAGGCCACCCCTCCGCCGCCGCCCATCCCTCGGATCAACTGCAGCAGCTTCCCGGGAAGGGACAGGGAGTCTTACGTGGTGGCAAAGAACGACGTGCTGCCGCAGGATCCGTGGCCGGGGGCGTGCAAGGAGGTGGTCGTCGTGCCGGTGCTCAAGGACCGGCTCTTCAGCTCTGACGAGTACCTTCCGCGCCTCAACAGCGACGGCTACGGCAAGGCCCTGAAGCAGGGGTTCCAGCTGACCTGGGACCCCAGCCGGGGGCCCTGCTTCCTGTGCGAGAAGTCCAAGGGCCAGTGCAGCTACAACCAGAGCGGCCAGTTCTTCGGCTGCTTGTGCTCCGATGGCCGCGTGCGCGACGAGGAATGCGGTAAGTCTTTACACTTGAGTTGCAACTTGAGTATCTACTCTTTTACTCCCTTTTTAACACTTTTAAATTTACACTTGAGTTGCAACTTTGCATCGCGCCATTTTAAAGCATCTACCGTGCACACCCTTCAAAGTTCAACCACGGCTAGTACTGTGTCACTGGTTAAGTTTTGAGTGTATAGGTGTATAGGATGATACATACTTTACCTTGCTGTTGAGTAGGAAAGAGCTCCTTGTGTTGCCAATAGCTTGGTGGAGACGACGTGACTAACGAACCGCCGGTCTTTACCGGTAGAACTGAACATAGCTTCCAGACCGCACAATGGAGAGCTCTTGTTCTTTCTTTAAGTTTACCGGCTACGCCGCCGCAGTGGTTTGCGATCCTTTTAGGAGGGGAAAAGCTATAGGTTGCTCGGGTGTTTCAGGAGCCCTTGTCACTCGATTTTGGCACCGTCCAATGTCTGGGTCTACAATTTTAGCTCTGCTTGCTTGAGCTATTGCTGCGGCTGCAGCTGCATCCTACCTATACAAAAGTACTGTAGCATTAAACTAAAAGCGGCAGTAATAACTGAAACGAACACGCTGTTTGTGTCCGTCTGATCCTACCCCGCACTCATCGCTTTGGTTTGTTTTCTATGTTTCTCTGACAAGGCGGTCCCGCATGGCAGCGGCTGTATTTGTTTTCTGCATCTGCTATTTGATTTTTTTGGAATCGTGGTCTTTTTATTTGACCCCTTGCGGATGAGGCCGACACCATTTCGTCCCCTCCTTTCCCCTCTCGCTAATCGTTTCGCTCTTGTTCTTATCAACTGGTGGGCAACCATAAGGCAAAGCTGACCACTAGTCGCAGCTGGTGGGCGACCAGCCAAGGGAACCAAACCGAGCAAACGATCCGAGCTCTTTTCATGCCATGGCGCGCGATGAAAACGGTGGTCGTCGTCAATTCTGACCTAGTTCAGTGTGCTGCGAGAAGCCAACTTTGATTCTTCAGGCACGCGAGTTCAATTCGATGCGCTCATCCTGTTCGTCAACCATCTGCGGGAGGCGCCTAAAGTCTTTGACCTCGTCCTCGCAATACCGAAAGCTTCTTCTGGTTGCAGCCGTCAAGGAGAGAAACAACCGAATGCTGACGCCATGCTCTGTTTCCTGTACTGTTCTCGGCCCTCCTGTCTTGACCTGTGAGAATGGACCATGACCATTGCAAAGGACTAAGAAACCACACTCGTCTAGTGTCTGCGACCATTCGTTCGTATATCTTGCTCCTCTCCCCCCCTTTCCTCCTCGTTGCATCGTTTTGATCCAGCAATGGCGCCTGCAGAGCAAATGCAGCACCTGCACTTAGCACCACTCCTCTTCACCCTACTCCTCACATCCCTTCCTCATTGCAAGCCACAATCCGACGCCTACTTCCGGTACACCAACTGTGCCCCAACACCTTACCGCTGCGGACCAGTCCAGTTCGACATCGGCTACCCGTTCTCGGTGAACAGCGTGGACCGGCCGGACTACTGCTCAGTCCCCGGGTACCAACTCTCCTGCACAGACGCCAGCAAGCTGGTGACCACCATGAACTCGTCCACCGGGTTGTTCCAGGTCACCAGCGTCAACTACGGCAACCACTTCCTCACCCTCATCGACCTCGGCCTAGCCGAGCAGTCGTGCCCGCAGCCCTACCGGAACACCACCATCTCCGACGCCATGTTCGCGTACACCGACCGCGACCAGTTCCTGACGGCGTACATCAACTGCAGCGCCACATCGTCGTCTCTGCCTTTCGCGTTAGACGTCTTCTCTTGCCTGTCCGGGGGCCACTCCTACTACAGGCTGGACAACGGCACGGTGGCGCCGGACTTGCTGGGGTCGTGCACCTCGACCCTGGTTCTCCCATTCAGCTCGTCCATGGCGGGCTCGCTGGCCGCCGGGAACTCTAGCCTTGGTGATGCGATCAGAGGCGGTTTCGCCGTGCGGTGGAAGGCCGGTGTGGGGTGGTGTGGGGACTGTAGGGATTCCGGTGGGTTCTGCGGATACAACTCCAGCAGTCCTAGTGATCACACATGTTTCTGCCCTGCTGGTACATCTATTGGATCATGTCCGTCAGGTATATTCTGTCTTGGCTTCGAGATCAAACTTTGAACAAGCTAAGGTTGATGTCGTCAAGGCTGATCTGTAGTTGATCAGTAAAAGTAGTCTGATTGAGACATTTAAGCTCTATCATTTTGGTATAGTATGCATATATAGTTCTGACCTGGTATCTATGATTTTACTGGAGCTCCCGATAGTTACCGAATTCAATCTTAGATCGTGGTGGTAGGCCATGTCGCCATGACATATATTATTTTCTTTTCTCTGCGAGAACGCCATGGCATATATTTGACTCGATGTGCATTTACATGGTTCAAATGACCCGAAATTGCTTACGCTGACTGAATGGAAATCAGGTTCCTCTTGAATTGGTCGAATACTTTGTCTTTGGAACCTTTTTCTTCTTTGATGTTGTCACTTCACCTAAACACATAGTTAATTGTTGAGTAGAAGATTAGTATAGTAGTAGTAGCATGTTAGGAGTAATTAAGATAATGGCACAAGGCAAACTAAGTTCCCTTCCTGAAAGGAAATCCAAATTGGCTTTTCTCATCTCCGCAACACGGATGTTCCTATAAAACGATGGAAATGAAGACCAGGACCTTGATCAATTTTTATCTTTCTTTTTTTTCTTCTAAATGCAGGCTTGATGTCATTGGTTGAGTAGCTTATTGACAATCAACAGATTCTAACAAAGGACCTAACTAAGAATGAGACAAAATTGTAACCAACTTGCATTGCAATAAAACGTAACCCATTGAGACTTTTGGCCTTTTGTAGCAATATAAACTTTTTTTTGGGAAAAAAAACGAGGTGATTATTGATATACTTGATTTGTGCACTGTTTCATAACTTCTTTTGTTGAATTTGCAGGGCCGAAGACAAAGCCGAGGAAAATAGCGCTTACAATAGGTAATTTCTGGAACCTGTCCACTTTATCAGTAATTTCACGATTCTCCATACATGGGAGTATAATCTTGCATGGGCTTGAACTGTACATATTTGATTGTTTAATCAAGCATAGATTATTTTTAAAGATTTCATTTGACTGTTACAAATACTCCACAGCCAGCGACACATAGATCAATAATGGTCTTTGCCCCTTCTAAAAAAAATAATGGTCTTTGCCATAAGTTTGGCTTCAGTTGTCGCGATGAGTGAATTTTGGATTTATTATAGATAATAGAAATTATAACTGTCAGCATAATAGCGAGTGCAAAGTGCTTGAAATTAAACCATTGCTATACCTATTTTGCCATCCTACAAGTTCCCAAATCCATGCGCACCTGGTGTTTCCTGAACGGCTGAACAACATCATCACCATTTAATTTGCGAATTCTCAACTTCAGGGAGCTCCATCGCTGCCGGCGTTCTGTCCTTGCTTCTCGTGGTCATGACGTGCCTGTACATCCGCAAGAGAAGGCAGTACAAGATGAGCTCGTCCTCGAGGCTCCTCAAGTACACGGCCTCCGGCGGTACGCCGCGTTCCAGGGGCAGCACCAGTGACATGGAGTCCGGCAGCGTCCACAGCCTGCAGACGCACCACTTCACTTACGAGGAGCTGGAGGAGGCAACCAACAGCTTCAGTGGCGCAATGGAGATCGGCGACGGCGGCTTCGGCACCGTGTACAAAGGTACACACCAGACGCTGGAACACTCCTAGCTTGGCCAATTTGCTAAGATTTCACACTCTGGGACGTGATTTTTACGTTGGATCGCGTGGATTTGATCGATGTGTTCAGGGCACCTCCGAGACGGGCGCGTGGTGGCCGTGAAGCGCCTGTACAACAACAGCTGCCGGCGCGTGGAGCAGTTCCTGAACGAGGCGGCCATCCTCTCCCGCCTGCGCCACCCGAACCTCGTCCTGTTCTACGGCTGCACGTCCAGCCGCAGCCGCGAGCTGCTGCTGGTGTACGAGTTCGTGCCCAACGGCACGGTGGCGGACCATCTGCACGGCAGCCGCGCCGCGGAGCGCGCGCTGCCGTGGCCGCTCCGCCTGAACGTCGCCGTCGAGGCGGCCGCGGCGCTCGCGTACCTGCACGCCGTCGAGCCGCCAATCGTGCACCGCGACGTCAAGACCAACAACATCCTCCTCGACGCCAACTTCCACGTCAAGGTCGCCGACTTCGGGCTGTCCCGCCTCTTCCCGCTCGACGTCACGCACGTCTCCACCGCCCCGCAGGGCACCCCAGGTTACGTGGACCCAGAGTATCACCAGTGCTACCAGCTGACGGATCGGAGCGACGTGTACAGCTTCGGCGTGGTGCTGGTGGAGCTGATCTCGTCGAAGCCCGCGGTGGACGTGACCCGGGACCGCAGCGAGATCAACCTGGCCGGCATGGCCATCAACAAGATCCAGCAGTGCCAGCTGGAGCAGCTGGTCGACATGGACCTCGGGTACGGCTCCGACGAGGCGACGAGGAAGGCGATGACGATGGTCGCGGAGCTGGCGTTCCGGTGCCTGCAGCAGAACGGCGAGATGCGGCCGCCGATCAAGGAGGTGTTCGACGCCCTCAGGAGCATCCAGGAGGAGGGGACGCTCGGGAAGAAGAAGGACGCGCTCATCGCGCCCCGCTCCCCAAACACCGTGCACGCTCCGTGGGACAGCATGAGCACGACACCCAGCGTTAGCAGCCAGGGAGCATCTTGACGAGTGCAGTGCAATAGGAACTGTCATGACGTCCCAATGTCAGGGAACAGATCCATGGCCGAAAGCTGTCATGATGTTTCAATGTTGCGTGAAATTTTGTCGAGATTTGCTCCCGATGTTTTTAGGTATATATATGTATATTTTTTTTGCCTTTGGTTTATGTAAATTATGCTTCGCTTGCGTATCTTTGAGACAGCAGAAATGTACATAGGAACTGTGACCGTAACAAAGGAAGAAGCAAGGCGCGGTGTGCGCGTGCGCTTCAGCGACGTGCCACGTGCGCGATCTGGATTGTCGACGGCCTAAACTGGGCAAGCTAAGGCCTTGTTTAGTTCCCAATTTGGGAGTAGCAAAATTGGCATTTTGCCATAAATGCGCAACTGTAGCGTTTCGTTTGTATTTGTGAGTTATTGTCCAAATATTGACTAATTAGGCTCAAAAGATTCGTCTCGTAAAGTACAACAAAACTGTGCAATTAGTTTTTGATTTCGTCTACATTTAGTACTCC
>NC_028452.1:11258832-11407043 GCF_000263155.2 Setaria italica | reverse complement strand
CACGCTCAACGTATGAGCTCGATGAGATCCTGCAGCAGTAGTATGGTCGACATGACTAGTCTAACCACATATAAAATCATAGGCAGTCAAGATCATCTTTGTTCGCATGAGAGCACATGAGTATGCTATTCTCATTAGCTTATTAAAAGGGAACAGGCATTCGCGTGTATAACCCAAGATGGAGAATGAATGAATTAGATACACTTAAAACTTTAAATAGCTTACACTACTATGCATCGTAGTTCAGTAGACACATGCTATTTAGGAGTATATCTACGGTTGATCTATTGAGAAAGAACCCGCCCATAAAAATATTTCGCAACAAAGAGAAAGGGGCAAAATGTCTGTCACCAAAAATCCCTCAAGCCAAATCTATGAAATGCGGGAAAACGTAAACAAGTAAGGACAAAGGCATCTTTGCAAACTTGGCACAACGATTTATGTCGTAATATTTGGTAGGTAAACGTCACCCCTAATCAATATTTAAGCTCCATCAACAATATATTGCATGATCATTTTTATAGTGGAACATATCCATCTTAATATCGAATGAGTCACTTAACAAAAGTCAGATGACAATGTCAATGGAAACGCTACAGTGTGCTACAGTGCTGTAACAGTAATTTGGCACCTCCCAAATTCCCCAACTAAACAAGGCCTAAACATGGTCTAAGACATGGTCACTGGAAGAGAACCAATGGGAGGCAATCCAAAAAAGAAAGTTTATTAAAGCAGTAATAACTTCAAATGAAAAACAAACTGGATAGGTGGCAACTGGTGCACAACTCGCAAGCAATGGTAGTTTGCAGATTTATTAAACATACACATTTATTTCTTAGGGACAAACTTTTGAAAGTTGTTACCATCCAAATCAACTTTATGTTTCCCATACTTGTCTATTTGAGCTGCATCCACGCTCAATGCTATAAAGAAAAGATCCATAGGAAGATATAGCAAAAAGTGGGACACCCTGAACCTTATGCTCGCAAGCTTCAGGGAAATGAGAGATATCGTTTTTTAACGAACGGGCACAAGGCGGTATCTATTTTATTGATATAGAGGAAAATGAACAAACCGGCTAGCCGGTAAGAAAAACAAAAATTTAGTAAAAAACAATCAATCTCTGTACAATAGCAACGTGCTAGGTCCTTTGCACCTGCTTTGATCCACGCATCTAGCTCTGCTCGTATCTTCGCAACCAATGAGAACGCCAGCATCTCCACCTTTCGGAATACCCTTGAGTTCCTCTCTTTCCATATTTCCCAGATGACTAGCAGTATGAGACTTCTTATTACCTTCCGCAGCATTCTTGATCCGTCAGTGAGTTGCGCCCACCAAGCAAGAGCGTTGTCGGCGTGACGCCAGCGGGTTGTCCGACCCATGTGGCCACCATGCCCCAGACCCTTCTGCTGTATTGACATTCAACTAGGAGGTGTCGACTGGTCTCCATGGTTTGCCGGCAGAGTGTGCACGATGGGCTGTGCGTCCATCCCCGCCTAGCAAGGCGTGCGTCCGTCCAGATTATGTTCTGAGTGATAAGCCATGTGAAGAATTTGCATCTTGGTGGCGCCCAGGCTTTCTAGATTGAGTTGATTTCCGGAGAGGCAGTGCTCCCTAGGAATTGCGCTTTGTAAGCAGAGGCTGCCAAGTATTTTCCGTTCGCAATGAGTTTCCATGTGATGCGGTCTTTGTTGTCGCGGTTGAGCTTGATATTTTGCACTAGGGCCCATAGCTTCATGAATTCATCAATGTGTCTCGGGGAGATTCTAGCAGAGATGTTGAGGTCTCTGATCCATGTATTTAGGTGTAAAACGTGTGCTACCTTCCTCTTCTTTTTTCTCAAAATACTGTATATCCTTGGGGCAATGTCCTTCGGCCGGCGGCCTTGTATCCGAGCTGAGTTTCAAAAGCTTGCTTTTTCCCAGTTCCCTATGTGTATCGTGGTACACGCCGCAAAAAGAAGCCGGTCCGCCTCGTCACAAGGTATTCATGTGCCCACCCATACTTTATCTGGCGATGCCCATTCATGCCACAACCATCGTATCCTCAGTGTTCTTGCAAACTTTTCTAAGTTCAGGATGCCCAGTCTGCCATTTTCTTTGGGCAAACAGCTTCTCGTCTAGTTTACTTTCCATTTCCCTCCGGTCAGTGCCCCGCTACCGGCCCAAAGAAATCGCTTCCTTATTTTGTCGATGTCCTGAAGCACTTCCTGTTGTCTTGAGTGCCGTTAATAAGTAGACCGGCTGAGATATCAGAACAAATTTCATCAGGCTCATGCGGCCCGCCATGGTGAGATTCTGCCCTTGCCAATTTAGCATTTTCCCTGCAGCCTTGTCGTAGAGGGGTTGGAAGTCGATCTTCTTAAGGCGTCGGATCGCAAGTGGAAGGTCAAGGTATTTCATAGGAAACCGGTCCGTGAGACAGGCAGGTCAACTAATATCTTGTTGAGGTTGGTGTTGTTGCAACTGATTGCTGCTACGCTTATTTTTTTTGGATGTTTGTTCTTTGATGTTGCGTACGTCTGCGATCGTTGGCTTTAGAAAAATCGCCGTGTCCTGGAGCGTGGGAGGAGGGCCCCATGGCGCTGCTGGAGAAGCAGGAGGAGTCTCTGAGTTGCTCGCCCACCGTCGCCTCACCGGAGTAATCCGATCCGATTCTAGCTTTCCGTGCTCAAATCAGGTCCACCTGTGAGGAGGGATCGATCGGAGTCGGAGTCGAGGTGCCGCCGACTCCCATCCAATCACCTGGGTCTGTTGGCCTATCTTATCTTACTATTACTAATTGGAGGCTCCTTTTGAGGCCTCCAAGTGAAGCCATCTAGGATTCCTAGGTGGATAGCCTAGAAAAAGATAGAAATTCTAGAAATTCTTACCAAAAAGTAAAACATCCGACCATCAATCGATAGATTGAAATCATCATAGCCTTTGGATGTATTATGTTTTCTAAACAATTACTGTAACAATTGCCATTTGAGGTATTAAAGTAACTATGAGAAATTAGAAAGAAATCTGAAAGAAAAAGAAAAGAAATTGGCAAAAAGATCAAATTCGGCCAAATTTGACCGAAATTTGAATTTCAAATTTGAATTTCAGAAAAATTTGTCAAACATATGGAGTACAAGTGTAAGATTATTTGGAACTGAGGGATTAAAAATTTGGAAGTGAATTAGTGCTAAAAATCTCAAAGGAACCAGAGAAGGGAAAAAGAGAAATGATGTTTACTGTTCACCGTCCGAAAACAGCAGTCCAGAAAAACAGCAGCAGAGTCTGTTTTCAAAATTAATTTCTGGAGAATTTTTCAACTAAGTGCACCAGGACAACTATACCATATTGAAGTGTGAACTTTGGACTACAAGACTTGGGTGTTGTTGGCCAGGATCAGTAACAGGAAGGAAGTCAAATTCCAGCCCAAAGTCAGCATAAAATCACAAGTTAACTGAAATTCTGAAAATGCCTAAGTCTGAAACCGACAGTATAAGGTCGACTTGGAATTCAAATTCAGAGCAAAGTGGATCAAGAAAGGTACTTGTTCATGAGCAAAATGGAACATTGGGACATAGTAGGACATGTTTAGGGAGAAGTTGGATTGGAAAAACAAGGTTTAGGTCACTGAATTGGGTTAACAAGTGAGATCGACACCACTGTCGATAGCTGACGAACTGAATCTCTGATTCAGTCAAATTCAGAACCAACTCGAGCAACATCTCCAAAATTCCACTGGTTTGATGATTATCTCGGGATGGAGCCAAAATAAAAGATGGAGAGTTTGAGATTATCTCCAACTTCGGTTCAGACGCTAGCGGCCGTCGGATTGAAGATCGACCACCAGTCAGCTCTGAAGGTCACGGGCGCCAAAGGAACGGTGACTGAGCATCAAGACGTGTCGCCGCCGCCGTCGTCGGTCGACCGCCAGGGCAACTAGCTAGGCCACCTCCTCACCACGCAAGCCTACGGGTAGGCCACGGTGTCGTCCATGCGAGGGGTGAATCGCTTGAATAGTTACTGCTCCCGCGCCACCGTTTCACTGCCTCCTCTTTTTACCGCCGCCCGCTCTCCTCTGTCCAGCATCACCGCCGAGCAAAATTCCACCGCCACATCTCGTCTCCCGTCGATTCCTCTCGCCCACTCCTCCACAGACACCCCAGCTACACCCCAAACCAGTCGTTGTCCCATATCCATGCCGGAGTAGTCGTGCTCGCCGCCGCTTCTGTCCGCTGCCGTCGCGCCGCCCGCTCACGGTGAGAACCACCTTGCGCTATCTCTCTTTCCTCCTGAGTAGTTGTAGTCGAGTCCTTAGGGTCCTAGGATGGTGTAGAGGTAGATGTTTGAGTCAGTGGTGTCGATGTCGCAAGAAGCCACGGCCGGCCGAGGGAGTCGCCGCCTGTCGCCGTGGAGGGGATGGCTCCGGCCATCTCCCGGGGAGTTGTTGCCGCGCACGAAGTCGTGTAGGTCTAGGAGTGGTGTTGCGACCTAGTCCCGCCGCCGGGAGGGCGCCGGCCGGCGAGCCGCGCCGCCCCCTGTCACGGGCGCGTTTTGGCGGGAGGTAGAAGAAGGCGCTGGGCGCTCGGGCCCGCGCGTCAGAGGCGGAAGGGGAGGAAGGAGGCAGGCCAGAGCCACGCGGTCGGTTGCTGGGCCGCGACCTTGAGGCCCAGTAACGCGCGCGCGCGTTTCGGCCGGGAAAAAGAAAAAAAGGCCGGCGTGTTGTGCAGGCCCAGTGAAGCAGGCCGGAGTCGCGAGATAAAAGAGGAAAAAGAAAAGAGGCCATGGGCCGGTGTTGGGCTGTAGAAGAAGAAAGAGAAAGAAAATCGGCCCGCGGGGCCCGTCAGGGAGAGGAGGTAAGGCCGGCGGGTATAGGTGAATAGGAAAGGTGGGGTCCGCGCCGTGGGGCCCAGTGTTCGTGTGAGAGGGTAGAGAGTGGGTGAGTAAGAGAAGTTTTCCGGGTGATTTTTGGGAAAAGATAGGTTCCTTTAGTTATATAATTTGTTTAAAATTGTTTTACACCATTTTAATCACAGAAATTTGTAGAAGTATCCAAAATTAGTGAAACCAATTTTGTTAGGCTTGTTTTATTTTCCTTTATGCATTAAAATTTTTACACCCTAGGAAAATAATACAAATTTGGGTATTTATTTAATGCCTTCCTTTTAAGGTAATTAAATAAATACTTAATATTTATAAAATGTATAAAATGTGAATAATACTTTATTAATCAAAAATAATTCTTAACCCATAGGAATTTATATTTTCAAGTTAGAAAATAACGACCATTTTTTTTCTAAAAATTAAAAGAAAAAGCTATAGGGAGGGTTAAATAAGAAAAATAAAAGTATAAGTTAATCTTTTTAGATTTTTGTGTGTTGGCTTGCAACTTTATCATGATAAGTCGTATAGTTCTTGTTGGCTTGCAACTTTATGATGAAGGAAAGTTGTATAGTTTGTTATTCAAAAAGTTTGCATTCTAACCCCCTGCATGTATATGTGCCGTAGATCCAGAAGCACCGGAAGAAGATTATTGGGAATTTTCAGAAGGACCCTTGGAGTCCGACGAAGTGTTTGAGTTTGTTCCCTGTGAAGCAAATCCGTCAGCTTCTACTAATCTTTTTAACGAACAAGGCAAGCCCCGGTGCATTTATACCTATCTATTTTGGAATCGTTATTTCATGTGACTAGTTGTAGGTTAATTGTGATATGTATGCACTAAGTCTAGGAGTTGAATGAAACCTATTCTTGTGTATGATCATGCCTTGATTTAAGGACATCTTTGCCACTTGTTCAAATCTTAGAAACTACCCAAGTCTAGAATTGCTTACTTGCTTACATGCTTGGTTTACCAACCTTAAGGAAAACTCTTAAGTCATACATGTTGCTTATAAAGGATAGCTTAGAATTTGAAAAGCGGACAGAAGCTAGAGATGTAGTTCTGTCTGCTAGATTAATTGGTTAAGGCCCGATTCGTGTCTTAACTTTTGATCAAGTGATAAGCATCTGATCACTTACTGGGTATGGGACCAGTAAAGCCCAGTAGATTAGTAAATTCTATGATCAGGAATGCTTCGTACCCGCGCTTGACGTGCTGGAGATTGGTAGGGGTGTAGCCTGAAACTCACATGGAGATCAGGCCAGACGTGGGGTCCCATGTGGGGGTGCATCCCTGGGTCCGGGTAGTTGTATTCCTAATCATTGACTTTGCTAATTGAGAGGTTGTTAGTACGACCTGGACAGTCGTATAATGCTGGTGATCAGGGTACTCTCCTGCAGGATGTAATTAGATCCGGATCGCCGCAATTCTCGGTTATGAATGCACTTGATCGCTGTTGAGCATCGTAGTATAAACTCATGCAATATAAAATCTCCCGTTGTCAAGTAATGTATGATTTAACAGCTATGATTGCTTTTGCTTCTGTTATCATTTAGAATGGTTAGGTAACAACTTAACTCAAATAAAAGATAAAACTAAGGCCTTACTCGTAGTAAGCTTTTTTCGGCAAAAATTGTGTCAACCAAGCACACCCAAAGGCTGACATGCATTCCAAAGAAAGACTATTATATTGGTTAGTCGGGTAAGACTTGCTGAGTACCCTGTACTCAGGGTTTTCCCCTTGTGGTCATCTTTCAGAAGCTCCACAGGAGGCTACCGAGGAGGAGACCCCGAAGCCCTAGGGTATTGATCTGAGTCTCGCAATACCCTAGAAAATAGCTGATTGACGCATCTTCTCCTGAATTATTTATGTTTAATCTTAGAACTTATCTAACACTGCATCACTAAGTTGTTTCAACTTATGTCCTGTAATAACTCGTACCTCTTAATTATGTATGTAAAAATGTAATGTTTGTTGATATTATCCCATCGCGGATATTATCCTGATGTATGATTATGAGACACGCCGTGGATCCTTCGAGGAGTCCTAGGGACACTCGACGGACTACCGGACTTATGCTGTTTTAGGTGCGTTTCGGATAATTGCCGTTCTAACGGCGATTAGGCGCACTTAAACCAGCTTAAGTTGGGCGGTTCCGCCACAGCTACCCACCTATGCCATTATGTAAATAGTATAAAGTAACCCCCTAAATCTACATATAAATTACCCACCTCTGCCATTATATGAAATAAACTAAAGTAACCTCCTAATCTTCATCCAAATTACCCACTTATACCATTATAAATAATATTTAAAATAACCCCTAATTTGCAATTGAATTGCCTACCACTATTACTTAAAAAATTTAAAGGAACTCCTTAAATTTGCATCTATATTACCCACACATGCCATTAATAATAACATGGGGGTAACCCTACGTTTGAATCAAATAACCTTAATTAAAAATATACAACAATATATAATTCTAAATCTTCTATATCTTTCACTATTGGTATACGATATAATAATTAAGGTCTATACGCATGTTGTGTGTCAACATTTATAAGGATATAAAGTGATGAGAATATAGATTTCTATGCTAAAATTGTATCTCAAACTTAGAGTTCATTAAACAAATTCAAGCGCATACCTGCGATGCACAGTGAAAAGTTAAAGATTATAAATGTGGTTGAAAATATTATAGAGTAATTACTAACCATTTATAAGGATATAAAGTGACGAGAATATAGATTTCTATGTTAAAATTGTATCTCAAACTTAGGATTCATTAAACAAATTCAAGCGCATACCTGCGATGCAAAGTGAAAAGTTAAAAATTATAAATGTGGTTGAAAATATTATAGAGTAATTACTAACTAAAATCTATCATAATTGGATGAAGATATGAAGTATATATCTACATAAGTATTGTGTTCAAATATTTAACAAACGAGAGGTAGCTTATGGTAATAGTTTTGTAGCAATGTAGTCTCATTTTTTTCCATTGGAGACTCCGCATTAGTTCCCACGAGATAAACTAGAAAAAAGAGATAAATTCTCATAAAAATTAAAAACATCAAACACCAATTCTGTAAACTCTAATAATCATAGTCATTGATCTATTATATTTTCTAAAAAGTTACCCTCCACTGTCATCGTGAAAATATTCAAAAATAAGCTCTAAACCTATATCTAAATTACCGAGCTCAGCTATTATAAAAAATAATCCAAAATAACCCCATAATCTTCATCCAATTTACTAATACACATCATTATAAAGCATAACTTAAAATATCATTCTAAAATTTTATCTATGTTACCCACGTGTGTCGTTATTAAAAATAACCTAAAGTAAATATCTAAATATTAATCTAATTATTTTCATGTGCATCATACAGAAATGTCAAAAAGTAAACTAATATATGATTCTAAATTACCTATTTATGTCATTGTTAATATAAAAATACTAAGTTAAAGTATATACACATGATGAGTGCCACCATTTAGACCATTTATATATGTATGTGAGGAATCGATGAAAAATATTGATTTGTATGCTAAACATAATGTATGGAGGATTGGAGGTGTGATACAAAATGGAATAAGTACGAATATGGATGAAAATGTGCATAGAGTAATTATTAATTAAAAATCAATCACAACTGGATAAAGATAGGTACATATCTATATAAGTATTATATTGAAGTATTGAAAAATAAGAGAGTAGTAGGTAAACAATTTTGATTATTAGTTAGGAGTTTAATTTTTAAATAATTTTCAAATACAATAGCTTCTAAAAATATTAGCCCGTGCAGGAGCACGGGTTGATGGACTAGTATATATAAGTGGTACACAAATAAGTTAATCAAACAGATAATTGCTTCTCTGCTCTGCTCCCCTCCCCTCCGTCTGATCCCCCTTTAGCAATAGATAGAATAGATAGATCCATCTTCTCCGCGCGAGACGAGACGAGAGATGGACGGGGATGCGCAAGCAGGCGGCCAAAGGTACATGCGTGCTGACCGCATCGTGTATGCAAGTGCCGGCAGCATCCCCACCCCCACCTGGAGACGCCCCCGCCCCCGCCACGACACGCCGACATGGGTGTCCGACCCACACTTTACCCTCTGGGCGGCCACCTGGCAAGCCCCCCAAGTTTCTGCCGGTCATCGCCGCAGCAGCAAGCGTGCCCGCGTCGACGCCACCAGCGATGCCAGGGTCCTTGGCCTGCCGGAGGTGACAGCGAGCGACGTGTTGCAGTCAGAGTGCGCCATCTGCTTGCAGGACTGGGGCGCCGACGAGGAGACGCTCAGGGCCATGCCCTGCTCCCATGCCTTCCACCAACTCCAAGTGGCTCTGCTGAAACGCCGCTGCCCTCTCTGCCGCCATCGGCTGCCCACGGCTCCCACTCCCAATCCCACGCCGGAGGAGGAAGACGAAGAGCAAGAGGAAGAGGAGGAACACGAGCAGGAAGGTGGCGGTGAGGTGGAGGACTGGGAGTGGGAGGATGGCACCATCGGCGGCGAAAGCAGTTGAGCATGCTCAGTGGATCGGAGAGGTTTTGATTCTTCTATGTAAAATTATCAAGAGAGGCTAGATAGCTTGTTTATCAACTTCTGTTCAACGCCTGAAATCTGCAAACTGTTGTACTACCAATGCATGCCAGACTCCAGAGTGATCTGCAATTTGCAATGACAGCAAGTTCCGAACAGCAGAATAATACTCCTTTTCCTTTTACTTTAAAGTTCTGAACAACAGAGTGATCTGCAATTTGCAACCGACTCCTTTTACTTAAAACTGAACTGAACTGCTCGTTATATCCTTTTTCTTTTTCTTCGGGGTCCAGCAAAGAGCTCGTGGCCCAATGCATATGTGTTAGCTCTTGTTTGGTGGCCCAGATGGTTTAATGCGACAGTTTTCCTTTCTGTGTCAAAAGTCCACCACGTTGCAGTTGTGGGCTTCATGCTCTTGACCCTCATTATTAGGCCCATTCAACCATTGTACTGGGCCAGGTAATCATGGAATTTTGCGACCCAACAACTTTGCTCCCATGAATCCGCCGAAATTCCCAGCACTGCTCGGTGCAGGTGCGCGCTGGACCAGCCAGCACCCGTAACGCGGTTGTCCGGTCTCCCTCCGTGTGGGTGCGCGTACGTGACGGCGTGTGCGCCACCCGCGGGGCAGCACTGGGCAGGCACGCGACGGGCCCGTGCCGCGCCCGGGCCCGGGACGTGCCGCGCGTGCCGGCCCCGCCGCGCGGCGCCCGTTTCCTCGCGCCAAGCCAGCGGCGCCACGCGGTGACGCCGACCGGCGCGCGAGGTGGCAGTGTGGTACACACCACCTGCCGGCCGGCGCGCCCCACCCGCCGAAAGAGAGGCTCCACCTGGTCTCGCGTGGCGTTGGGCCCCCGAATACAGCCTCGCCGCGCGTTCGTCCGGCAGATCGGATGCGAACTCCCGGGTCCCGGGCGACGACGCGCCTCGCCCGCCGAAAGAGAGAGGCTCCACCTGATGCCGAAAGAGAGAGGCTCCACCTGATCTCGCGTGGCGTTGGGTCCGTGAATACACAGCCTCGCCGCGCGTTCCTCCGGCCGGCAGATCGGATGCGAACTCCCCCCGGCTGGGCAAGCGGCCGGATAGATCCACGTACACGGTAGACGGTAGACGGTACACAAAAGTATACAGGTTCGGGACAAAAAAAAAAGGTATGCTAGTTCCGGGAGTACTCACCTGTACCGTGCGCACGTGTTGGAATGCATGCGTGATTCACGCTTCGCCTGACGGGGTATTCGAGAGTCAAAGGATCGTCACTCATCAGGTCCAGGCCAGGTGCCAGCAAGGCATGCAGAGAACGCCTGCTTCTCCACTCTTCTATGCAACCCAGGGGCCGGGCGACACGATATCTCTTTTGTTCGTAGGCAGGCAGGCCGATGAGAAGCTCTCGAGATCAGGTCATGGGCTCATGGCCGTAGGGTTCGCACCTGTCAGCTATCGTCGTTGTCGGCTTGTCGCCTTCACTGTCATCGTCCACTTTTGCCGCCGTCGTCCTTTTCGTAGTCCGACAGCGACCGAATCGGCCGGACTAATGCTGCACCCACGATCGCATAGTAGTGGGTCAGTTTGGTTTGCAAGAGTGATCATATCGAAATTCACAAGCAAGAGTGACCCGACCATTTCTGATATACACAGTATGACCCACTGTCTCCTGCACTGGCCGCCATGGCCGAATGGAAACTAGTCTCTCTCTCTCTCTCATCAGCTCGTTGTTCTGTAGTCCAATGGATTTATGTATGTGCTATATTCCGGGGTGGACGAGATCACGACACGCAGGGTGGGGAGAGCTAGCACTGCACCCACCCACTACCGTACCCACGCACGCCGTCAGAATACTCAAATGATCTCCCTCCTACAATCTGGCGGTGCATATAGTAGTTTACTGTCTGAACTGAGATCACCATGCCGGGTAGTGCAAACAAGAACTCGTAGTTAGTTAACTCGACCAGCGTTAGTGTAGTTAACTACTTAAGTACACACCCACCCTTTGGGAGCGTGGAGGGGCAACAGGAGGGCCCTTTGCTCTGATTGCTTGTTCCATTCTGGGAATAATTCTTACTATATCTTTCATGCACGCTAACCTCCCCGAAATTAAAGAGACCCAAGTTCTGAAATGTTGACTGCGAGGCTCGTCGTCGGACGCAGAGCTCGATCGACAGAGACCGCGCAGATACAATTACAATCGCATGCTCGGATTTGGAATGATGGTTGCGTGTAGCGCCTAGATCAGGTAATGACTCCGCACTTAACTAATCTCGTTGTCAACGTCTCACGCGATCTAGTACTATATCAGCAGCGAACGGATTTAGACAAATTGTCTATCGGAGACATCGTTCCGCGGCATGCGATTTTCTAAGCGGCCTGCGGCACGCCGTCTCCTACGACGACCGACGCATGCAGCTGGAACGAGCTGACGTGGCACCGGGAGGGGGCCACGTGTGCATGGGCTGCATGAATTTGCACCAATGGGCAGCCACGGGCCCACGGCACGTCCGCTCGATTTGTGGTTTTCTTTAACCTTTTTGGGTGGCCGAGGATCTCGTAGTTGCAAACCAGGTGCGTCGCGTCGAAATGATCATTGGAGCTAGGACATTGCGCTATGCCTTTGTGTATTTTGTGTCTTCAGTCCGAACTGCTTTCAGGGTCGTCTCGTCGGTCAGAAATGATGACAGGTGCATGCTTTGATTATGCGTGTCAGCATGTCTGCAACTCTGCATGGCTAGGTCATCCTTGAGTGTTCAAGCTAATCCTTTCTTAGCTAGACAGGTAGAGGTAGTAGTACAAATGCACGATCCGATTCAGCCAAAGAACGCCCAAGGTGCCGTATCTGTAACACCTTCCCAAGCTACGCTCTACCTGACCTCTACCTGGTGCGAAGAAAAGTCAAACATGCGCCCTACCTTAAAATAGAATCCCACTGGAAAGTGAGCAGAGGCACTCAGGCACCCACCAGATCACCACCAAGCGGCGCACGCAGAAGCATTAGTTCGAAAAGAAGCAGAGCCAGAGCCCACAGCGCCCACCCGCGCCGCCCGGCGGCGGCCGCGAGCATATAGCCCACGGAAACCAACAAATCAACCAGTAAAAGAAAAACAAAAAAAAAATTAGCCGAGCGAGCGAGTGAGCGAGCGGAGAAATTCCGCAGCAGGGGGAGCATGGCGACGCCGATGGCCGGGGAGGGCCCGATCGCGGCGGCGATCCCGCGGTCCCCTCCGCCGCCGGACGCGGGCGGCGCGGGCGGGTCGGCGGCCCAGGCGCCCGTCCTCATCTTCGTCTACTTCCACAAGGCGATCCGCGCGGAGCTGGAGCGGATGCACGCCGCCGCGGTGCGGCTCGCGACGACGACGGGGCGCGCGGGCGGGGGCGAGGGCGAGGGCGTGGCGGCGCTCGAGGCGCGCTGCCGCTTCCTCTTCGCCGTCTACAGGCACCACTGCCACGCCGAGGACGCGGTACGTGCGGCCCGTGCCAAGCGGCGGCCGGAGATTCTCCTGACTCTCGTTGCATTTCTGTTTCGCGCTGCTTTGGTACTGAGATCGTTGGCGGCTGCCGGCTGCCACTGAGGCCGCCGGTGTGTGAGCTCGCGGAATTGTGGTGATTGGGAGTTTGGGACTGGGGGAGGGAGTCTGTGCTTGCGAAGTTGTCACATAGGTTCGGAGGATTTGGCTCGGGTTGGGATTGAATTGCGGTTACATCGGCATGATCTGAAAATGGGTGGAGTTTACAAGCGCAGCTATTTGGCTGTGCGATTTGGTTATTCTCAAGCGCGTAGTCTGAGGCGCGTGTACGTGTACGGCGCATGTGACTGTAAATAATTAGCTGCTGTGTGGCACCATGTGCAGGATTCTACTGTAACTGCGATGACAACGTCTGGTCATGCGTTAAGCTAATATACCACCCTGAGAGCATCTGACTTGTTTGGTTCCATCTAGGATCACATGTTTCATAGTACTTGCTAGAGTAGCATAGCCAATGTGACTTGCTTACAAGTGGAGTATACTGAATTTGTTTTTAAGTCGTTCCTCTTAGAAGCTGGTAGTCTGGACCAAGTGAAGACTGCAATCCAAAAAATGAACTGGTAGCAAACAAGTTTGTCATTTGCGATGACAGCTATTCCTGATTGGCTAAGCCTATTATATGCAAATTGTTCAAAACATGGGCCTTACACTTTTTTTAGTGTAGTTTAATTGCTGAGTTTTGTAAAAGAGATCAGTACATTTCTGGACATTTATAGGCTGATGTAAGCTTACTGTGATGCAGAATGATTACGGAGCATTTGGGGTATAAGATTTTTCTATTGGTGATTGCAGGTTATTTTTCCAGCACTTGATATTCGAGTGAAAAATGTCGCAGGGACATATTCTCTTGAACACAAAGGAGAAAATGATCTGTTTGCACATCTGTTCGCTCTGCTACAGCTAGATGTGCAGAATGACGATGCTATCCGGAGGGAACTTGCATCCTGTACTGGAGCAATTCAAACGTCTGTAACCCAACATATGTCCAAGGAAGAAGAACAGGTTTTCCCATCTCCCTGCTTATTTTGTCCTGGCTTCTGTGCGTATTTTAATTACATACTGAAATAAAACTAGCAGGCCTTCAGTTTCTCCATTGCCAGCTGTATAAGATGTGTCTACATGTTCTAGTCTAATAAGGAATTTGTCAACCTTTTAGTTGCTCTTGTCACATCTGTAATAGTACTGTTGTAATCGAACAACATGATTCTCTACGCGTTTTAGGAAAACATCTATAATTGTATAATCGACTCCCATCTGTAGTTCTAAACATTTTACTGAGCAACAAGCTAAACATGATGAGGCACTTTTAGTAACTTCACAATTTGCATCTTAAATATGTGCTAGTAGCTAAGGTACTTCTAGAAAACATTTTTCTAAGCAACTCTAGCAGTCTCGAGTAGACTTGGTTGAAGTGTTTTTTAACAGTCTGGAAAATCAGAATGGGGTAAATATCGATTTACACTTACACCAAAGAGAAGTGTCTCCTTGAACTTCTACAAATTCTATGTAACTTTTTAGATTATGTACTCGATCACAATTCCTCACCCGGTGGTCATTTAATTAAAGCATATCTGAATTATGCTCTATTCAGTATTTCAGTGTCCTTCTGAGTTCAGACCACCTCTATTATTGTCCTATACTTCCAGCATAGGCCATATAATGCTGTTGTCTAATCTTCTGAGAACTTTGCAGGTCTTCCCATTGCTCGTCAAGAAGTTTTCGCACGAAGAGCAAGCCAATTTAGTTTGGCAGTTCTTATGCAGTTTCCCAGTGAACATGATGGCAGACTTCCTTCCATGGATTTCTGCTTCTGTTTCACCTGATGATAATCAAGATATTCTTGACTGCCTACGTAAAATAGTTCCTGAAGAAAAACTCCTCCAAGAGGTCCTCATGATTATGGCATCATGCATCTTGCTTTCCATTTATAAAGCTGTTGGTGTCTCTCACTTAATTTAGTTTTTTACTTTGTGAAGATTGTATTCTCATGGATTGGAGGGAAATCATTCAGAACAATAGCACAAGATTTCAGTGATCCTTATTTAAAAAGCAGTTTTACATGTGAGTGTAGCTCTGATCAAGCAGATAAACATACATGCTCACTTGAACACTCTAAAATTGGAAAGAGGAAGTCGACAGAATCTAGTCAGCTTGCCACACATCCAATTGATGAAATTCTGTATTGGCACAATGCTATTCGGAGAGAATTGAGTGATATAGCAGAAGAGGCAAAAAGGATCCAGCAGTCTGGAGACTTTTCTGACATAGCAGACTTTAATACGAGGCTGCAATTTATTGCAGATGTGTGCATTTTCCACAGGTATGACACTTTGAATCTCAACTCACGTGAATCTTCTTCAAAAACCTTTTGCATAAAATTGATAATTGATACTTTATCAGCTGCACATTATTGCTTACATGTGATGTGACAACACATTGTTAGTGCTCTGACGCTTTAGCCGCAACAGTGCTGCTGTGAAGATGTGAACATACTACTAGTACTAGCCATATGCTAGAATATGTTCTTTATTTGCTGTGCTTAGAATATAGATTATCTTTTTGTTCAAAGCACTTGGTGTTTGAGATCCAACTAAAGTTTTTTTTTGTGCTATCAAGTTTAGTGTATTTATCTTGATTTATGTATTTTCATCAGTTGCATTTTCATTGATCTGCAGTATTGCCGAGGATCAAGTTATATTCCCAGCAGTGGATGGTGAATTGTCGTTTGTGCAGGAGCATGCTGAAGAAGAGCGGCGCTTTAATAAATTTAGGAGTTTAATTGAACAAATCCAAATATCAGGAGCCAGATCAACTGTAGTGGATTTTTATTGTGAATTATGTTCACAAGCTGACGAAATTATGCAGAAAATTGAGAGCCACTTCAGTGATGAGGAAGCAAAGGTTAGTTTAGTACTAAAGAAGCAGTACTGTTCTATCAATCAGAATATTAACCTTACTTGCCCAACAGATTCTCAAATCTTGTTTACCTTTATTACCCAGGTACTTCCTAAAGCTAGGATAAATTTCTCTCCAGAGAAACAAAGGAAACTTTTATATAAGAGTCTATGTGTCATGCCACTAAAGCTACTGGAACATGTTCTACCATGGTTTGTAGCGAAGCTCAATGATGCAGAAGCGGCGTCTTTTCTTCAGAATATGCAATTGGCAGGTATCTGTATTTTACCTTCCTACTTCTCTATTGAATAATACAATAGTTTTGCAAAGCCTTTCCTAATTTTTATTTTTTTACTGATAATGCATCACAGCACCTTCCTCTGAAACTTCATTGGTCACCCTTCTCTCCGGCTGGGCATGCAAAGGTCGTTTGGAGGACACATCCAATCCTGGAAAGTTCATATGCTTGACATCAGGAGCAGTGAGCTATGCATTGGATGGAAATGATCTCAAAACATGCCAGTCATTCTGTCCATGTTATGCGAGTAACAGTCGAGCTTTTTCTAGACCAGTCAAACGAGCAAGTCAAGGAGAATCTAGCACCAATATTAACAGAAGTCGCTGCTCCCAAAATGCTGATACTGAAGCATCCCCGAACAACAAACCCTGTTACATTCCAAGGTTAAGAGTAGAAAGTAGCTACCTCGGTGTTAATTCACTTACCCCTGGAAAATCCTTTCGCTCTCTGCCTTACAATTATTCTGCACCTTCATTATATTCAAGCCTTTTCTCATGGGAGACAGATGCGCCATTTTCTGGCCCAGATAACATTTGTAGGCCGATCGATACCATATTCAAATTTCATAAGGCAATTCGCAAGGACTTGGAATTTTTAGATGTGGAATCTGGAAAGCTTATTGAGGGGAATGAATCTTGCCTTCGCCAATTCATCGGAAGGTTTCGTTTACTGTGGGGTCTATATAGAGCACACAGCAATGCTGAAGATGAGATTGTATTTCCTGCTCTTGAATCGAAGGAGACACTGCACAATGTCAGCCATTCATACACTCTTGATCACAAGCAGGAAGAAGAATTGTTCCAAGATATATCCACTGTCCTATCTGAACTTTCACAACTACATGACAGTTTGAGCGACCCCCTTGATGTTGAAGCTGGAACAAATCATATTTCAAATAATGAGATTGATTGGGCTAGAAAGCGTAATGAACTTTTGACAAAGCTTCAAGGATTATGCAAATCTATCCGGGTCACCTTGTCGAATCACGTTCACAGAGAAGAACTTGAGTTGTGGCCATTGTTTGATAAACATTTTTCTGTAGACGAGCAGGATAAGATTATCGGTCGTATAATCGGAACTACTGGTGCTGAGGTTCTGCAGTCAATGTTACCTTGGGTCACGTCAGCACTTAGTCTAGAGGAACAGAACAAGATGCTGGATACATGGAAGCAAGCAACTCGGAACACAATGTTCGATGAATGGCTAAATGAATGGTGGAAGGGGCCTTCAACTTCATCTGACTCATCAGATATGGCTTCTGCTCCTTCAGAAGGTTGGTTCAGTTAGTTTTCCTCTCCTCCAGAATGGTGCAAGGAACTTCTACTTCACTGAGATATTTTTTCTCTGGCCTTGTAGAAAGTCATCTTCAGGAGAATCTTGAACAGAATGACCAGATGTTTAGGCCTGGTTGGAAGGACATCTTCCGAATGAACCAGAGTGAGCTTGAGGCTGAGATACGAAAGGTCTCTCAAGATTCTACTCTTGATCCAAGGAGGAAGGCCTATCTGATCCAGAATCTCATGACCAGGTTTGTTTTTTTTTAAATACAGTAAATAAGTCGGTACAGCTGTTATGTATATTTCTAATTTTGTAATTTCAGCCGTTGGATAGCTGCTCAGCAGAAATCACCACAACCAAGTGCCGAAGAACATAATGGATGTACACAACTACCTGGTTGTGTTCCTTCATACCGAGACCCAGAGAAACAAATATTTGGTTGTGAGCATTACAAACGAAACTGCAAGCTTGTTGCTGCCTGCTGCAATAAGCTATTCACGTGCAGATTCTGTCATGATAAAGTTAGTGACCATTCAATGGACAGGTAACTTAATTACAACCACTCATTTTGTCTTCCACACTTTTCCTTCTGAGGGAGGCTTATGTACTTCTTATGCTAGTAGAATCTCAAGGATTTCTTTTTAGCATCGAGCTACCAATATCAAATAAGCATGTAGTTACATGAAAATAATTGTTTGTGGTGCTGCTATGGAGTGCTTTCCTTGTGAGATGAACTGTTTCTCTCGTTGAACTTTCCAATCCCCCCCCCCCCCCCCCCCGCCCCTAAATAACATACTTATATTTGTATACTGGGCAAAGCAAACGTGCTGATAGTGCGGTGGTAAAGTGCCCAGGTACAGTGCTGCATGTCGTGCACCCACCTCCCTGGACTGTAACAGTGCAGATGAGTGTGTGCCGCCAATGAAGCTAGCACGTGTGAGGTTCCTGCCTGCTTTCTAGGGTTCGGTGTGCCCCTGTCTTTAAGACAGTCAAGGGAGGATATCCTCTCCCCCTTGATTGAGCGTTTTTTCTATATATTTGTATACTGGGACTGCCTTTTCTGTGATAAGATCTGCTGTTGTTAGAACTTAGAAATCTGTCACAACTCACAAGGCCAAAAAAACAATATATTTCTCTGATAACTTAAGATCTGCTGATTGTTAGAACTTGGAACTCTGTTACAAGGCAAGAAAAAAGGCAATATATTTAGCTTACTTTGTGGAGCTGCTGTTTGTAGGAAAGCAGTGGTGGAGATGATGTGCATGCAATGCCTGAATGTTCAACCGGTTGGTCCAAATTGCCAAACCCCTTCTTGCAATGGACTGTCCATGGCAAAATATTATTGTAGCATATGCAAGTTTTTTGACGATGAAAGGTAATACAGTGCAGATTTGCATTTTAGTTCCTTCTGCAGTATTCAATCCTTGTCTTTGTAGGTTGGGTACATTTCTCCCATAAATTCGTTGGTGGCTCAGTTTTTGTCATTATCTTTTGGAAGAATGTTGTTTTATTTCTTGGCATCGAACATATGGATGCTGATTTTATTATCCTCCTATTGCCGTATTCTACTTATGAACTGTAAATAGCCCTGCGCATTTTCCTCTAAGTTCAGCTTCATGCATCAGTTCAAGCCACTAAAGTAGTTAGCTGTGAGAGTATTATGTTATGTGCCATTTTCAGTTTATTTACTTTGTTGCATTGTTACTTGAAGTTTGTTGATTGATGTGGTTCATCTTTGTGATATTTAGACGCTCCTAATTCTGGGTTGTTTCTCAGGAGTGTCTACCATTGTCCTTTTTGTAACTTGTGTCGTCTTGGGAATGGATTGGGCAATGATTTCTTTCATTGCATGAAGTGCAATTGTTGCCTTGGCATAAAGATGATAGAACACAGATGCCGGGAAAAGATGCTAGAGATGAACTGTCCAATTTGCTGCGACTTTCTGTTCACATCAAGTGCACCAGTTAAAGGTCTTCCTTGTGGCCATTTCATGCATTCAGCTTGCTTTCAGGTAATGACAATCTATCAGTATTCTCATTTACTACTACTAGTACTTTTAGATGACATATAATAAATATTATAAGCTATTATTTA
The DNA here is from genome assembly GCF_000263155.2 of Setaria italica. NCBI lineage: Eukaryota > Viridiplantae > Streptophyta > Magnoliopsida > Poales > Poaceae > Setaria > Setaria italica. Next base: position 11,387,552 of record NC_028452.1, on the reverse strand, counting down.
GATTAGGGAGAACAATCAATAATATTTTCTATTTTTTGCTTTCCTTTATGTGTTATTTTCTTAATGCTTATGACATCATATAATTTAAATAGTACATAACACATTAATGAGCATTGGTTGTTATGATTGGGTAGTGAGACCAATACATTTTTTATAGTGCATACTATGCTTTAAAATTGGTAATAAGTACAATGACAATAAAAAAAGGAAAATCACTATGTTTCATGTCGTCTCATCGGTACTTCCCAATGTAGCAAATATCAATCAAATTTGAGTATATGAGCATGTGGGAGGCCCGTCTTTTGGAACTCAACCATGTAGATATCTACATTGAAAATGGATATTGTTAGCCCACCTATAAATGAATAATTAGCAACATACTTGAATATGAGATGTTCATATTTACCTGCAATAGGTTCCCTACATTGTAGTCCATGTTTTATGTCTCTCGTCAATTTCTTCATGTTATCTTGAAACATTGTACTGTTGATGTCAGGTAATGGTCTTTGACCTTCTCCTTCCTTAACACATAAATGACACAAATAGTTTAGGGTGTTGAACAGAATGGCATGTCATCATAGCATCTTGGTAGTTTTGTCCCCTGTAAATAGTGCGCCCTTGTAAAGGAGACGATAATATTATCCTCTTTCCAACATGTCCATCTCTTGTGTCTTCTTCTACGAATGTTTTTTTCTTGGTAAAAGAGTCGTCAGTGTTTACCTCTTCATTTTCAGTAGTTATTGTGTAGCCTCTGTATGAGTTGTCTTCTACTTCCTTCAAATAATCAAAAAGAAAATAAATTTACGTCAGAATTTGTTTCATCGATACAGTAAACTTATCAAATAGTAAGGATTCAAAAGAAAAGGTGCAATAAAATACTTAGTAATAATGAAAAATTGTTACCTTTTTGACACTTTGCATGTCAATTCTTGAACTGCTCTTTTCTGTTGGAAAAATATCTTTGGAACAGTATAATCAGGTCAAAAACTTGTCAAGTTGTACTAGGTCATTCTGAACTGAAAAATCAATGTTTGTCCACTTATCTGCTGATTCATTAATTACCATTTGTGCTTCCTTGTCAAAAAGTACACAAGTTGCAACTGCTGTTGGATCACTTATTTAAAGCTGATATTGTTCTCCTTTTAGAAATAGGAGTACTATAATAAGATTGTAAAGTACTAAATAATTTACCGTGCTTTAGGTTCAGCTCTCTTGTCACATTTATTGCAATAGTAGTGATCAAACTTCTTTTCAAGTTGCTTCTTACAATCGCCTCTACTACATGAGTTGTAGTACAAACCAAAATGTTGCATTAGTTTCATTTATTGCTGCTTCAATGGTAAATATCTTATCTTGTAAGTAGAAACAATACCATCAGTATGTATGTAAGTCTTTAAACAGGATAGTCTATAATGAACAAACTAACGCATACCTGATTTGATGTGTCAAACAATATCGAATTCAATTCTTCTAAAGTTCTTCTGTTGTATTGCATTTGGTCTTCCAATGTCCCTTTTAGATGGTCCTCAATATGAATCTCTCTTTGATAATATTATCAATTGAACTAATGTTTTTTTCATACAAAAGAATTTATCATGTTAGAGTGCATGCTACATAGCTTAAAATAGAAAAACAAATATCTAAATTTGTTTTACCTATCGTGTGCATCCTTAGTTTCAGGAATAGGTAGATCTACATAAACTTTTGCTGCATTGGTTGATGATATTGAATACCCTGAGAAAATATCAATGATTTATTTTCTTAGGAGGTTAGTTTGTTGAATGAAAAATATTGAATAGCTCATATTAAATGATGACTCACTGCCGAATTTCCTCACAGTTGTAGATGTTATTGCGATGACATGGGATTTGTCCTATCATCAACCTCCTCAACTTTGTCTCCTCAAAATCTAACTTTAACTTCATGGTCACTGCAAATTTAAAATTTTGTATTTAAATATATGTATTTAAATATCTGACTGCAAATTAAATTGTTTGGAGGCGCACTATAGAAGATATGTTGAGTTCAACAGAAGTTCTGTAGCATGCATGTAAACATTGAAAGTTTTATAGCTGTTTTGGATGAGAGAAAAGTGAATTAACTTCCTACTCGATCAGGAGCACAATATCAAGGATTTTGGTCAATTCGAAGTCATCTATACCTAGCACGCAGCAGGCCAAACAATAAACAAATGGTTTAGTAGGCGTAACACATGCCATGAAAAATTAATCTAATTGTAAAAGGGAAATTAAACAAATTAATCTCCTTCTCACGTGAGATTTGAAAGGTCTAAAAGGTTCCCTGCCGTAGCACTTGAACCTTCAATAGGAATAACAGTTCAGAGGCAAGTTGATCGTACCTTTCTGTTGAATAGCAGCAGGGCCTAGTTCTGTTGATGAAAGTAGCAGGGTTGATGAAGCAGTACATGTTTAGGGAAAGACAGCACTTCTCTTTTTATATACATGTAAGAGTATCTAATTTGTTAGTTGTATTAGCTAACAACCCTATAGGATAGATTGTTTTATGATTTAAATATGGGAGAGAGATTGAAGGCAAGAGATTACGCTACATCTGATCGGCAGGCATCTCTATATGCACGTACGTATCTAGTTTGTTTGTTAGTTGTATTAGCTAAAGATCCTTTAACGATAGACTCTTTTTATGATTTAAATATGGGAGAGAGATAAGAGATTAATTGCGTCACATATGACCGGCAGGACAGGATAGTTAGACAATTTTTTATTTATTTCAAGCAAAGAGATTTATCATGTAAGGTGTGACCGGCAGATCGTTTAGATTTAATTTTTTCTATAGTGTCATATGTGGGTAATTTAGACATAGATATAGGGGTTATTTATCTAGAATTTCTCTCTTTTTCTACAGTGTTTACCTAGGAATCCTAGGTGGCTTCACCTGTAGTAATAGTAAGATGGCTGAAGTAAATGCTGTTCTGACAGATTCAATTTCAGGCATATACTTGTACCCACTACACATGTCCAATCTGCTGCAAATCCTTGGGGGATATGACGGTAAACTACACCACTTAAGCTGAAAGAGTTATTTTTCATTTACCATTTGGTTTGCTCTGCCACTGAAAGTCCATAGAAATACTATTCTTGTGCTTTCTTTCTCCAAATTAATCTGAGGATGCCAAGAATCTTGTGGGGTTAAAGTGTGTTCCATTTTGAAAAATAAATAAATAGAAGGGCCAAGAAGCAGGCTTTCATCTATTATAAGCTGGCCGCGCTATGCTCTCCTTGCTCGTACCTATGCAGAAAGCGATGTTTCTTTTTATTTCCTTCTTTTTCTGAGAAAGAGAAAGCACTGTTTCTTATTTGGAGCAGCAAGCCTGCTTAGACAGCCTTAGAGGTTTCCTTTGGAGGAGTAAATTCCTTAGTGCTTTCTCTTGGCATCTCGAGCATCTCGAGAGGCGGTATTGTAAGTTGGTAGCTAATGCAACCTTTCGTTTTCTGAAGGTGTATTTTGGCATGCTTGACGGTTTGCTGGCTGCAGAGGAGCTTCCTGAGGAATACCGGGACCGGTGTCAGGTAAGCTATTTATCCTATTTCCAGTTTAATCATTTCGTACATCTCATGTGTGTTTATTTACAAACGTTGCGTGACTGTCCCAGGATATACTGTGTAACGACTGTGAGAGAAAAGGTAGATCACGGTTCCATTGGCTCTACCACAAGTGTGGCTTCTGTGGCTCGTACAACACCAGGGTTATCAAGACCGATACGGTAGAGTGTTCTACATCAAACTAACCAGGCGAGACTTTTTTCCCTCTGCGAGTTTCGTACTCTGTAATTTCGTTTCCGCGATTCATTTGTACATATATATTTTACGGGGCGAGAAACCTTGCTTGTAGCTGTGATAACTTAAGCAATAGCACATTCATTTCATAGCCGGATTGGCATGGGTTACTGATGGGTGGCAGCGTACGCACCGTCACTCTGGCTCGCCGCTTGCTCTGTCCGCTCGGTAGCCTCCACTGGCCACTGCGGATCGGCATCGGTCATGGCAACACGTGCTGCTGCCACGAGAACGGGACGGCGAGGGTGCGCCCGTGGTGACGAGACGAGACGAACCAAACCGAATCTGCCCAGCCGAGCTTGAACCTTGGCTCGACACATTGATCAGACAATCAGTACGTGCCTGACTCGCGCAACGACGTGGTCCATGGCCCGTGGGATCCGACGCATTCATTGTTCTTCCCTTTTCCGAGCGAGGTGCCCTGAATTCCTCGTCTTGATCTCTACGTACTTCTCTAGCAAGCGGCACCGCACGGCACGACGCGGGTGCGTCTTGATTATTCTCACCCGATCTGATGAGGCCCCAACCTACTTTGCCTGTGGCCGTACGAGCGGAGAAGGTGAGGAGCGGAGTCAGCATGCGCTGCAGGCTAACGATATGCATGCTGCCCTGACGACCTTACCGGACAGTCGCTTTGCCAACGTTGACGCAGCTTGGCAGGGAGACACTCAGACACAGACACAGGCCGGGTATTACAGCACAGCAAAATAGAAGTAATTAAGGAATCATATACCACTATGAAGTCACTAACGCCTGAACATGTCAAGCCCGATCTCGTTCAGTAGCTCCTGGACCAAATCCTGCTCGATCTGGGCTCCGATCTGGAGCGCTTCGAGCATGGAACCCATGCCGGCCTCCACCGCGCGCTCGACCTCGCTCACGGCCAGTTCGTCCAAGCCCCGCCCAGCCATGTCGCTGCACCTCGCAATCTCCTTCCTGACCTCCGCAGCTAGCCTCTCCTCGGTGCAGATCAGACCGAGCCTTGTGAACGACCTGTAACCCGAGTCACAGAGCTGGGTACACATCGAGTCCAGGCAGTCCCAGACGAAATCGAGCGCGAGGTTCCTTAGCGAGCTCGCTTCCTTGGCCTTGATGGAGTTGAGATCCTGCTTGGAGCCTGGCGTCAAGGTGGACAGAGCAGACTCGATGGTCCGGAGGAGGAATGTCTTGGATGGTTCCTTTGATTCACGTCGAGTACAAGAGCGAACGTTTGTTAGCAGCAGTTCAACGGTTGTTGTAACCTGCCCAGGGTGTTTCAGCTTGCTGTCTTGGACTTCCGGTTGGAGCGGTTGAGCATCACGCTGGCCAAAAATTGGATCAGAAAACGAGTTTTTCTCGGTAGGTGTATCTTGCATGCTAGCAGCTGGTGTACATGTCTCCGTTGGATGGCTATCAGTGAAGGTGGTTTCTGTAGGCATAGTTGACGACAAGAAACAGTCACAACACAACTCAAAATTGCATAACGTATCTATCAGGATGTTGCATGTTATAACATGATAATGCCACGCACAAAGTAAGGTAACATGATTGGTGTTCTTTAGTGTAAATTATGTTGGTTGACCAAGATAGTAAAAATGAAGGGAAAATAGACTAGTTACATATAAACAACATAGCAATATTTTTTTGTCAATCCACTAAATAGGTTGTTTCGTTACCTGCAGTACTGAGTGGAACACCAGGAATGAAGGCGTCATCTGCATATGTAGATTGAAGAATAGATGTAGTGCTTTTTTTATTGCTGGCTCTGGATATCAGTGGAGATGGACTGCAACCTTTTGCATTAGCCTGTAGACGGTAGCCGGTAAAGAATTTTTCTGTTAGACTAAAATTATAGTGCTGTTTTCATGAAAATTATCTCGGTGTTATACGTGGTTTAGAACAAGAAGGGACAAAATTTCTGACCTCATGCTTCTTACTATGAGTTTCATGCAACCGGACTGGTTTAGAAGGGCCTCTGAACTGATATGTCACAGTATGCACTGAATTGCGCTGCCACAGCTGTGCATCACTTAAAGATTCATCTGTAACAGGTACAGCCCCCTTCTTTTCGAACAAAGAAGAGACTACTCTACCACCAGGAATTTCTCTATTTTTCAACTCATCTTGGTTAAAGAAGACCGATTCTGCGGTCTCCAGACTTGATATGCCTTCTAAAACATCCTTGAAAACTATTCCTCTCTGAGGATATGTATTTTGACGGTCTCTACGAGAGTGTCTCTTAGGGCAAGCACCAACTGGAGATCCCTGAACAGCAGTACCAGTTCTTGTACCATTATCACTACACAAAGAAGTAGCATCAAATTTTACTGGTGAACTGGAGGTGAAAGAAATGATGCCTGATTTCTTGTTATCCCTTGAAATGCTGCATGACACTGACTGTCTCTGGAAATCAATCCTTGCACAGTTTTGACTGGCAGACTTCGGCTTCTCACTGACCAGTCCTGCTCCTTTTGCAATTATCATGTCTTTCTCCATAGCTTTCGGTGTTACAGTCTTTAACTTCAGCTTGTTAGAGGTATCACTATGCAGGCTGCTGCTTTGACGACCTTTTGTGGCCATGTTCTTGTTCTCTGCTCTAGTATGTGACTCACCAATTCTATCCAATTCCTTTCTTTTTGACCTCAAAGATTTACTGTCAGTCATCCTTTTGTTCAGAGAAATGAAGTTCTGAGCTGTGTTTGTCGCATTTTGCTCCCCAGTTCTATGTTTATTCCTTTGGACCATACATCCTGGATCTGCCTCTCTACAAGCTACTGGTAGTGTATTCTGCTTCAGGTTGTTTTGCTTAAGAGGGCCACGACGAGCGCTCTCCTGGGACATGTTCCTCGGCGGATTTTTTCGAGCATCTTGATTTGTAACAGCAACACAATTGGAGGTCCTCTTTGCACTGTCCTCAAACCCAGCCTTCTCACTCGAGCTAATGAGCAGGTGCTTACCATTTCCTTCAGGTTGAATTTGACACGGTACATTCTGATCTGACCTCCTAAACGGAATACTCTTTCTACCAGTATCCTCTTCGGTCCACTTATTAGAAGTCGAGTTGTTGAGAGGTGTCGCTCCTATGTTGGGAGCGCCTAATCTTTGTGCATCAGCACCAGACATATCTCTTAAGAATTGATCAGACACGTTACGTAAGACAGCAGAAGTACCGGGCAAACCATCATCACTACTGCATGGATACTCCAAATATGCATGCCGCCGTGAGAGACGGCGATTCCTGGACTGCAACCCAGGCTCCAGAACCTTGACTGCTGCTTCAATCAGCCGAGCCTTGTTCCTGCTGGACATTGACCTTGGGCTCTTAACAGGTGATGCCACCTTGTGTGCATGCCTTCGTGGCCACAATGGCCGTGTATCAGCATTGAACAGACTTCCATTGTCCTGCCGCCGATCATCTATCACCTGCCCTGTCTTCTGTTGCTTCTTAGGCAATGTGTATATGCTCCGAGATGTACTGGACCAGTCTTGAGGGCCTGAATTCCGGTGGTCGCCGAACTCGGTGGAGTCTGTGGCTTCGATCGGCCGTTGATGGTTCACTGCCGGCATCGAACTGAGACCCATCAGCCGGGCTACCACTCCTGGAGCACACATTTCATTCTCACCGCAGTTTCTGTCTTGGCCAGGCTGTGGATAGTGACTGATACCATTGCCTTCAATTTTGCTTCTTGAGTAATCTGGAGAATCAAGCTGAAGGAGAAGAACATGGATGAGTTAGAGATGTTGGGAAAAAACAAATAAAAAATGGCTTGGGAGAAGAGGAAATTGACTTTCCAGGCATAATTTTTTGCTGAAAACAAAGGTCCCAGAATATATTAGAGGCAGTTCATCACAATTTCAGGACTAGAACTCCAAAGCAAAACTGCAGTTCCATCCCCCCCAAAAAAATCTGATGAAGAAAAAGAAAGAGGGGATTTTGTGCCTTACCAAAAGGGGCCTCATCTTGGCCGCCGCCGTCTTCTCGCCGCCGCCCGCCTGTCTCCCAGGCGAGAACTTGGTTGCGCGCACTGAAACACCGAAGATACGAAAGCTGACGAACAGCGGCAGATTCGCACAGTTGCGCGAAAGGGGGGAAAATGATTTGCGCACGGCAAGAACAATGCAGTTTCGTTGCAATCTCACCTGGGGGAAGCAGCTTGCTCTTCTTGGAGGACGAGGAGAAGAGCTTCCTCCTGGCGAACATCTGGAACAGCGCCGCCACGCACGACGGCGCCGGCTTCTGCCGCTCGGCGATCGCCAGGCTGCTGCCGCCGGCGCTGGGCGCGGAGGCGCCGCCGCTGCCGCTCTTCATGTCTCCACAGTCCACGCCCACAAGAAGAATTCAAACTCAATTCTCCTCTCGACTTGTACTGTAATGCATATCCTCCTTTTGAATCTCGGATGCCTCCTCACTCTCGCACATACTTACAAAGCCCAAAATAAATGCAAGAAACAGAAAACGGGGGGCCTTGAAGCAGTGGCTGCAAATTTCTCTCTCCTAAAGTGTTAACCGCTACCTCCAATTCCTCCTGAATCTTGACGGGATAACTAAATGCCCAAAAGATCATGCCTTGGTCACATCCCATGAACAACCGTGGACAAATGCTAGAGAACAAAATAGAAGGAAAGCCACTGCTGGAACTCTTGCCCAGAGATGACTGCTGAACTGTAATTCATCTCCAAGGCCTATGAACTCTTCCTAAACCAAATCCTATATCAAACAAAATAAAAACTGGTATAGTGATCCGCAGCAAGAGGGCAGATGATCCTAGACTTCCTAGTGTTGGAATCGGGAGAGTGGAGAACTCAGAGGAGGGGTCGAGGGGAGAGATAGAGAGGAGAGGACTTGGTCTTGGGGCCTTGGGGGGCGGTTATGCAGGCTTTCTTGGCACTGTTGTCTCTACTTGGCTGTTGCAGATAGGAAGCGACGTCTCAAGACTGTTCTTGTTTGTTTCTTTGCGTGTGACTAGCCCTGTCAGCGTCGGAATCTTTGTGTGCTGACATCGTTGGGTTTTGTTCGTTTGCTTGGCACGTCTAGCTGTATTTCCGTTTGAGTATCGCCGGAGTTTTGGACTGGTCTAAAGCCTAACCCTGATCCAAAGTTCCAAAACTTCGAAGTCGTTAGTGTCCTCCGTAATACGGTTCAAGAGGTTAAAAAAAACAACGCTTAGGATGAAGTTGGAGTGAAAAGATACAGTATCTTTTAATAGAAACTTGAGTAGAATCTAAGGGAGGACAGAAAAGTGAAACTTTGCTTGTAATGCGAGATAGCATCAGTAACTACTGACATGTCGATGGTAACAATCTACTCGCAACACCTAAGCTCCAAGCTGGTGCTACTATATCATTATAGGGGGCAATTAGAGTGACTGTGCTCAGATGCCCGAGACACATTCGGCGATGGTGCATCTACCTTCGGTTGTATGTTGGGCTGCCGGCTTTTGTCTAGCTAGCTAACCGAAGAGTGAGGTCAAAGCAAAGAGAAGGTTGTTGCTGCCGTATACGGGCATGTCTCGTACTCCTCGTAACTGAACTACTACACACGTATACATGGCCACCTGCTAGCTCTTCAATTTACTATGCTCTGGAGTCTGGAGTCAATAGAACGGTAACCGGGAAGTAGGATGGCGCTTATTGACGAGACGCTCTTGATTTGAAATTTGAAACTTTTCAAATGCCTAGTGTTCCGCGGCGACAGAATAAAATGGTATATCAGACGACAACAATGACGAAAAGGACATTTTATTTTTGTTCTTGAGACAGCCAGCCTGGAGTGCTGAGCCCACTGATAGATATGCATATACTATATTCCAGGATCAAGTCTGCAAGTGTACAAAGATATATTCCAGGATCCGGGTCAAATGCAGCTTCATATTCTAATTCTAGTAAGCATGTCTTTTGGCCGGACATTCTTGGGCCCAACGTTGACTAATAGCAATTTAATAACAAGGATTAGCACATAAACTGCCACTGATACCTGGACCGTTCAGTCAAACACTAAGTACAGATAGTCTAAAAACTCTGATGCACATTTGGTTCAGCTCCTTTCTAGGATCCTGTTCAATGGCGGAGTACCGAGAGTACGAGTACCATGTACGAGCACAGAGCCCTGCGGACACTGTTTGAGTGAGCCACACCACAGCCTGGCCGTGGCCGGTGGCCTGGCTCGCTCAACACGAGTACCGTACCGTACCACCAGCCTTGTGACCCTGACACCTTGCCTATGGGCTATGGCTATGCTTGGCCTGGCCCAATCCTTTGTCAACGGGGACACCTGGTCCCACCTGCAGAGGCACCTGTCGAGTAAACTGCTGTCCTGTCCATGTGCATGCATGCGTGATGCGTCCTCTCCTTCCTTTCGATGATTTGGCACAGCAAGCATAATCACACGCTTTGGATTGTAACTGTGCGGGGATTAAATGGCAAATCATTGTGGTCGTCGTTGCTGGAAATGGGAAAGACGGAGGTGTCGAGGCCAACTCAGAATTGGGCTGGGCGGGGCCGGGGGCGGCATCGAACCGACACGGCCACACGGGACAACACATATCAGGCCATGTTTAGTTACTCCCAACTTCCAACTTTGACACTATGCAAAAAGAAGATTCCCCATCACATCAAACTTGCGGTACATGCATGGAGTACTAAATGTAGATGAAATTAAAAAGTAATTGCACAGTTTTGTTGTACTTTACGAGACGAATCTTTTGAGCCTAATTAGTCAATATTTGGACAATAATTCACAAATACAAACGAAACGCTACAGTGTGCTACAGTGCTGTAACAGTAATTTGGCACCTCCCAAATTGGCCAACTAAACAAGGCCTCAGTTCGGTACAGTGAAATGACCAGAAACCAAAGTGATCGTTCGCTTAACTACCCTCCGGTGTCCCTTTTTTTACCGTCCTATCTATAGTTCTGTACACTGATTGATCGTACTGACACAGAGCCCCCCTGAACTGCCGTTCGAAGATAACGAGAGTAATCCGATCTCAAATGAGGGAAAGTACAGCCTGCACGCGTGCGTGCGTGTACAGGGAGCACCACCTGGATGACCGTGCACCGAAAAGGCGAGTGGTTGCAGGCTCGCCGCTGCCACCTGCCCCCGCGCCCACCGCCACTTGCGACCCCGCCCGCATGGCCGCATCCATCCAACGGTGGCAGCCAGCCCGCGGGCGGGCGCGGCCGCTGGGGCGCATGCACGGCTGACCAGCGCCCAGCGGTGTCGGTGCCAGTGCCAGTGGCGCTTTCCACCCGTACTGTACCATGCCCGTGTGGTCCGATCCTGAACCTGAGAAGCCATGATTGGTGCCCTGCCGCCGGCATCGACGCCTAGAACTTTTTTATTAAAAGAACAAGAGTAAATTGCACTTGTACGTGCAAATTGATTCATGAATTTGTAAAATGTTCAATCTAGTACGATAACTTGACAGTATAAAAGGTTCGATTTAGTGGAATAACTTGGCAAATTGTTGCATCCGCAATCCAAATGTTATAACAAGTAACATATTTGCTGTCAGGTGCATTCTCCTTTCAGTGCCCCTTCTAGCGCTGTTGCACCATCTAGGGCAGCAAGGACCACACTATGCAAGATGGTGCTAGTGGCTCTCAAGGAAGGTATAAGCCTCCCTCCCCACTTCGCAAGATGTTCAACTTCTTTACGGACATGTGCAACTCTATAAACACCAAGTTACATAAGGAGAGGCAAAAGAGAAAAAAAAAAGACACCATATGGCGCAAGCAAATGCAAGAGCTCAACATGCCAAACAATCCTCCCTCTCTTATTGGTTCCGATGGTTAAGAAAATGAGCCGAAGATAATTGAACAGCATTGGGAGAATGCTCAATCCGTTGATTATTGGGGTAGAACATTTGGCTACTATAATCCCACATTTGGTGGTATGAACAGTGGTGGTGGTTCTTCTTCCGGTGACTCTTTTCTTGGTACAACCACTCCTCAGCCCTCCACTGTCGATCCAAATATCCCAGGAGATGCAGCACATCAGCTTGCTTCAATGATCTTTGGATTTCCACAAAATCCTCCTCCTCCTCCTTTTGGTGGCCCGAGTGGCAATGATGGTGATGGGTAGCTCCATGTTGGTCCAACTAAAGACTAGAAGCTAAAAGAAGCCCCCATGATCCTTTGTGGTGATGGATGATAAAGGGGGAGAAGAAGTGAATGATTAAAGCTTCGGTCCAGTTTCAGTCAGTGACTGTCCGGCAAAAACGGAGGTTCCGGTTTTCCAGAACCAGATGTTCCGTTTTCTGGCTGATGAATGCAACAGCTCCTGTAATAAATTCGATCTTAGCTCTTGTGGACTTGAGGATTAATGTAATGTGTGCCACTATGTGTGTTGAAGATATTTAAGCTTTGTAAGACTATGTTGCATGTTAGTGTGGTTTTATTGGTTGATGATTGTGTTTGGTCAGTGCTGTCAAGTAGAAAACGAAGTTCCGATTTTTCAGAACTGGAGGTTCCGGTTTTGACCTGGCAGACAGCACCACTTTCTCTTATTTTATTTGTTTGATGAAATATTTGTTGCATGCATCACGTGTTATTTGTTCACACACTTGTTTTGCACCCTTGAGATTTAGGGGGAGTACCATGTTTGTCTTGAAAATGTGCATATTGGCATTTTAGACCAAATTTGATGAAAAAAAATTTATGCATATGTTGAGGGGGAGCTCTATCTAAATCTCAGCACTCAAAAGCTTTATTGATATATCTTTTGTAAGTTTTAATCAAGGTTGTCATCAATCACCAAAAAGGGGGAGATTGAAAGAGCATCCAGACCCCTAGTGATTTTTGGTGAGTTGAATGATAACATGATTAAAGGTCTAATGAACTTGTTAAGTCTATGAGCAGGTGTAATGCTATTGATGAATAATCTTTGTGGGAAAGATTGTACTAAATGGCTCATGTAGTAAAAAGAACAAGTGTGGTATATGATATTGTTCATCTAAGCATGGAAAGCAAGCAATGATTTACAAGATTGCTTGAGTTAAAGATGAATGTCATGATAAGGAATCTTATGTGAATCCCATGATGGTTATGTGTGATATGTGACAAGCAAATTGAAGTAAAAATAAAAACATGATGGTATTGGAATATTAGTTGGTCTCTAAATAAAATGAGACCGGAAGTTTCAATTTTTAGGTAGATAGTTTTATTTCGCTGCTTAAGGCGTGTGTCTCCTATTTTCGGAGATTCCGGAGATTTCTTCGGAGATTCTGTAACTTGCGGAATCTCTGGAAGTATTTCCGGAATAATCCGCAAGTCGCTGATAAACTTCTTTTAAATGGCGACGATTTCAGGTTACGCCTATTCACCCCCTTTAGGCGACATCAAGATTCTTTCAGTCTCTCTTATGGACTTTAGTCTTTTCGGTAATGCCTATGACATAATTCTAACATTTGATTCAATTTTAAGTAATGAACAAATAAGTTATGTACACAATTGAGAAGCAACATGCTGGTCATGATTAATAATTTTTATTGACAAAAAAAAAGAATTATTGATCGGAAGAAAATTCACATGTCGATCTACTTTGCTTAATATGTTGTGTTGTAGAGTTTGGACTGTAGGTGGACCAATTTGCCAAGTTATTGCACTAAATTAAGCATTTTACAAGTTGTTGGACCAATTTGCACCCACCTATCAAGTTATTGTACTAAATTGAGCATTTTACAAGGACTAATTTGCACCCACCTGTTAAGTTGTTGTATGATGGGTGCAATTTACTCAAAGAACAATGTAAAACTTCGATTGCACTTTACACTTTCACCTCTAAGATGACAACACAAGATGTGTTTTTTGCAACGATGAACGGGAGCCGAGAGCGTGTGTGCGGAGTTCACTGTGGACCGCAGGTAATCCCATCCCATGGAACGTTTCGGAAGCAGAAAACAGAAGTGCAGTGGCCAACAGGCAACAACAACCGAGGCACCGAGCGACGATGCAAAAGGTGGTTCCGGCGTACCGACACGCGTGACGGATGACGAGTTCGCGTCTGTAGAGTCGAGAGGGGAGTCCCGTGGACCCACCCACTCTTGTGGGGACGGACAAACAGGGTTTGGTCCAATTTTCCCTCGATGAAGTGCGCGCGGGTGCCGCAGCGGCGTATCACGTCGTTGACGTGTCCCATCACTGTCCCATCTCTCTTTTTTTCTCAAATTAGAAATTCGAAATAAAGAATTTAATGCAAACTCCCTTTCAAAAGCTCGAGATGTCTTCCCTTCACTTTGTTTGAACTGAAGGACTGCAGAGACCTGAGCATTTTAAGCCCGGCCCAACCTGAGCCCGATAGGTTCTAGCCCGCCCACGCTAGCTGCTGGGCCGGGTGTGGTAAGCGAAAACCAAGCCCGCAAACAATCGGGCTGGCTCGAGCCTGCCCAAACAATTAATTTTATTTAGTTTTTAAAAAAAATAATGGACGGTCCGAGTCCAACCCGAAAAGTCGACCCGACAAGGCCCATAGGCTATTAGTGGCCACAAATTTTCCAAAATGAATCAGGCTTTTTATGGACCCGACCTGCAAGACGAGGATGACGTGCAACTCAAGTCTGCAACCGATGACTCAAGATTCAAGGCTCGAGACACACTGCTACGATACAGTAGGAGTCCATGGACTATAGTACACAGTGTTACTGAACTTCTGCATGCCTGGAGAATTGTGTCAAACGGTGCCTCCGCTGGAGAATCTGTTCGATGACACTGTCGCGGTGTCGCTGCACAGTTCCAAATAGTACGGCGTGAACAGCAACCAACCGGTCCTGGTGAACTGGGCCTCTGAGAGCCCATAATGCATTTCAGGGTTTCAGCCAGCAGTCCAGCAGCAGCCAGCCTGTATGCTTGTACATTCCAAGCCCAACCTAGAATAACAATCAGAGCCCATATCTACCCACCCACTCCCCGTTGGCGGCCCAAGTCACGTAGCCTAGCATGAGTCTCAACCCCCGATTTTCTCCCAGACGAAAACCTGCGGGGCGCTCCGGGAATCAGCGCATGCCTTTTGACCGTTCCCCCGGTACGCATCGGTGTGGTGCGCCGGGCCACTCCGACCGAGCCGGACGGCGACGCGCGCGGCCCCGCGGTGCACAGGATGGCCCTGCCTGCGCCCGCTGCCGCAGCTTCGCATCGCTGCCGCGCGCTGTGGCCGGAACGGCGACGTCGCAACCCCACGGGGGGCCGGCCGAGCCGAGCTGTGAGGCCCTGATGAATTTCGCGGCATGTGAAAGGCGTTGCCGATAACAAAAGACACAGAGAAGCCGTATCCAAAAGGAGACGATGGTGACGGCGGCGGAGGCTGGATTATTAGCTTCCGGTTGCGATCTACGGTAGTGGTCTACACAGCAGGTTGAGATTAGCACGTCACGCAATCGATCGGCACTCTCGCCGGAAAAGTGACTTTCGTACGGCTACGGCCGTGGATGTACAGCGATGTACTCTATCTCGCCTAGCAACGGCTCGACCCGACCCGACCGTACAGTTCTGCAAATAGTCGAGTCGCACGTGTATCGGACGTTTGGCCGTTTTGTCGAGCACGTACGTGGACGAATCCATTCGACGAGTGGTAAAATGTGTTTAATTGTTTTTTCTTCAACACTCCAATTAGGTGTTCGGGGTCCTATACCACGTGCCTCATCTGGACCGTCGGATCAGTTCATCTATCGGTCTCTGGAGCGAGGGCAAGTGCGCGCTTGGATTTGAACTGCATGGCCATTCTGATTCGGTGGGGCCTGCCACTTTAAAGCCTGTGCGGTATCCGTGGAAAGCGGGCTTGTTAGCCTTACAAGCGGGTCCCACCCGGGCCGCATCTCCTCCATCCACCGGGTTTCCTTCCTGTGACCACGCACGAGACGAGCGTACCGGATGAACCTGAAACGGGTATCGTATACGTCGGCACCGTACGGGGGAACAGCGCGTCCCTCCTTCCATTAACATGGCACACTTGACACTTGGCAGTTGGCCACGGGCAGGCGTGATGCGGCCGTGAGGCGTGTGCTGGAGCGATTGGCGCCGCCCGTCTCGGATCGATCAGGCCCCTATAGTGATTAGTGGGTGCCTCGTGTACTCGTGTGTGAGCAGCGTTATATATACGATGCACCGCTTCATCCCAACGGACGGCCGCCAGAGACCGTTCGCGCTCTATGCGACCACATGTCCACATGGAGACAGAGACCGATCGATCGAGATGCCCAGACAGAGCCGCATCCCCGGGGCGGCTTCATGGTACGCAAGGGACACGACAAACCTGGACGTCAACAAGGCCGCATCACAGTAGGTCAGTAGCAGTGCCAGTGCACCGCCATGATCGAGTCCATGGAGCACTGCTGCTATCCTGATGATGATTGGGTCAGACAGAGGACGCCGAAAAGTTGCAGGCCCCCCTTTTCCGTCGGTGGCGAGCTATCCCCGGCTAGCCCCCAGCAATGATAGACGGCGCTGCACTTGCACTTCACCGCGCGGCGGTGGTGGTGTGGTGGTGCGTGGCGTGTCCCCAGCGGCGGAAGAGAGGGGTCCAACGAATCCAAACACGCCCGGCCGCCGGCCCAACCACTCAACCCCGAACTCCCCGGTGCGTCCGCTCCGCCTCGACAGGCGTTGGGTAGCCCCCAAGAAAGCACCAAGACCGGATCAATGCAAATATCCACGGGGCCGGGGCCAGCACAAAAGCCCGCAGGCAGGACCCCGGCCGGCACACGGCTCGTGCTGTTGGCTGTGGCTGCTGCTACCAAGCAAGCAGAGGAAATGGAACAGGCACTGAACGATAACGGTAAGAACAGGCACTGAACGATAACGGTAAGAACAGGCAGCGCAGGTACAGGAACTTGTTCATGAATTAGCAGAAGAGCAGTAGTCACAAAAAGCACACCACTGTATGTACAGACTGGAGACTGCTAGAGGCAGGTGAGGGGAATGGAGCACGTACAACACAACACCAGATGACGAGGGGTTGGGATGGGAGGGAGGGGGGAAAACTTGGGAGGGCATACGACAAGCACGGGGGCGGACCTACCGGCTAGCTCGATGGGCTCGACCGCTCGAGTAGACCTTAGTTGTAAATTCGGCGGGATGAGACGAGACTGCGACGCGATGACGCGAGGTGGTTGGATGGGCCTCCTTGGACCTAGCCTTGGGGTTGCAGGTTGCAGCTTCAAACTGGCGGCGCCGGCAACGGCAGGGGGGGGGGCGGCAGGAGCAAGAGCAGGAGCTACTCGTCCGGCACCCGGTACGCGTCGGCGGTGATCTCGGTCAGCCACAGCCCGGGGAACAGCGACTGCACAGGCACAGCGCACGCGATTTGTTAGTGGTTTGGATCGCGGGGTAGGAGGATTATTCTTGCACACAACAATTATGTCAGTATACAGGATATTAATAGTGATAAGCAAGCTTAAAGCGTATCGAGCGGGTGATAAAATAACAGCGGAATTGAATCGATTAATTAATTAATTAATTAAAGTAAAGTGGTTCGGAAGGGGGAAGGGGCAGTTCGGGGAGTTAGCCTTACATCGAGCTGCCGCTGCACGGCGCGCGGCCGCTTACGGGGCCGCCGCCGCGGCCGGGCGCCGGTCAGCGCGTAGATGTCCTCCTCGATCTCCTCCGCCGTCAGGGACACGGAGAACGGGGCCCGCTTGCGCCGCCTCCGCGACGACGACGAGGGCGGCGGGGACGGCGACGCGGCCCACGACCTCGGGGCCGGGCGCCGCCGCGACCGCTCCCGCAGGTTCCACGGCCTCGTGGTCGTGGCAGCGTCTGCCGCCTGTGGCTGCTCCTGCTGCTTCTGCGGGGCCGCTGGTGGGGGAGGAGGAGGCGGAGGCGGCGCGCGGAGCTCGGGCTCGGGCTCGGAGTCCATCTCGGGCGGTGGGCTCGCGGCCTTCGGCGGCAGCGGAGGAGGATGAGGCAGGGAGGAACCCCGACTAGAAGCAGGGCCAGGCTGGGGCACGCGAAGCCGGTCGGCTGCGTCGCGCAGGTGGCCCATGAGCCTGGCCCGGAGCGCCTCGATCCCGCCGCCGCACGGCTCCTCCCCGACGACGGCCTGGGCAGCGCCGCCCCGCCGGTGGGACGACGACGGTCGGCGGCGATCGCGGGCGGCCGCGCACCCGCCACCCGCGGGCGGGGCCACCGCGGGGAGGACGGGCATGCGGTGCGGTGGAGGCTGATGCGCCGCCCACGGCTCGAGGTGGTGCGGCGGCGACGGCGCCGCCAGGGGCTTCGCCCGCGGATCTGCCGTGGCCGCCATGGGCGGCCAACCCGGACGGCGGAGGCGGCTGGAGGGGCGGTGGCGTGGATGCTCGGCTGCGTGCGTCGCCGACGAGGGAAGGAGAGAGAGAGGTGATGGGTAGGAGAGGCGAGGCGAGAAGGTTTTGAGGCCACAGGGGTGGGGTCTCTCGCGTTTTGTTACGGACGCGAGGGGGTGGTGTGTTGTCTCGAGAGGGGCAGCCTGGTAATTGCCCAGCCAGGACTCGCGGGTCGGAGGTTTCGGCCCTAACAAGGACCAACTGCCTCGGGCCATCGCACTGCTACATACTCTCTCACTGATTTGTGGGTCCTATCAGTTTCTTGGGACCACACGTCAGTTGAGTTAAGCACGGAGTTCACGGTGGCAACGGCGGCCGGCGACGGAAAGGGAATTGGGCGGAGGCCAGTCTGTTGCGCGACCACCAGACGGGGGGGCTGGAAGCCGGTGTCCGTGAGGGCGAGAGGCGGGCCCACCGGGCAGGGAGCGCTCCATGCACGGGTCCTCGTACGTGGTGGTGGGTCGCATCGGATTTCCGGGGTGGGGCCCGCCGGTCAGGATCCGCTTCCCCCCTGGTGGACCTGGTCTTTTCTCCGGCGGAGGAGCGGTGGACCGGACGGCCACGCGGTCCCCGCCGCCGGCCAATCCCGCCAACCCTGCGGCGGCCGCGCTCCCCTCACGTTGCTATTCCTCCTACAGGCTGCTGCCACCGCTCGTGAAAAAGCTGCCCGTGCCTCGCGTCGTGCTCCGGCGGGTGATCGGCTGATGGCACCTGTTAACCTGATCGGGCAGCAGTTGTTGCTCTTCAGCCAGTACTCATTAGGGACGATGAAGTAGTTGTCATTGTCAAAACGCTCGTTTGGAAAGTGGAGCACGTATAGGCTATAGTCGGGAAGCAAGGATTTGTAGCCAATTTTCACTTAACCATTTGGTTCTTGAGGAATAAGTAAGGACTGATTAGGCGTTCCAAACAAGATCACCGATTGAGAAAACCTCCGCGATCGATCGCACATCGAACACCTACTTGCTCTGCCATTTGTGTTGTCCGGGGAAACGAGTGCTGGATGGCTTTGATCGGGTTGACGCGCGTGAGGGATGGATGATTCAGCAGCCAGCAGGCGACCGTACGTTCGTTTGACCTGGAGGAATCAGAGGACACGGCTTAGCCCCGTTTGTTTCTTTAGAAACTCCTAAATTTATATCACATCGAATGTTTAGATACTAATTAGGAGTATTAAACATAAACTAATTACAAAATCAATTGCACAGATGGAGGCTAATTTGCGAGACAAATCTATTAAACCTAATTAGTCCATGATTTGACAATGTGGTGCTACAGTAAACATGTACTAATGATGGATTAATTAAGCTTAATAGATTCGTCTCGGGAATTACCTCCATCTGTATAATTAGTTTTATAATTAGCTCATGTTTGGTCCTCTTAATTAGTCTCCGAATATTCGATGTGATATGAATTTTAGTCCGGACTAAATATCAAACACACCACAGTCTGCTATTTTCTCGTCCACAACGGGGGATTATGCTGGTTAAAGAAAACAAAAGCCGGTGTGGCGCTGTCGCGTTTGATCTCGCAGAATATTTCGCCTGGCCCCGTGGGTGTAAAGCGATCGGCCAATGGATATACCGTCTGAAACTTCCTTTCTTTGACGGTGGGATCGGTTGGAGAGGTAAACACGTGCACCAGAGGGTAGATGAGATCGGGGGCATACAAAGGTCAATGGAGATTGGAGACCAGAGCGTAAAAGTGTTTAGTTTTCATTCAGAGCACTGAATCGTACGTGTCTGCTCAACATGAAATGGTAAGGTGAAAGGTTTCGGGAGAGGCCGATTGGGAGTTCTGCGTGCAGCATGTTTTATTACTACACTGCGTTTTTTGTTATAACAATTGTTATGTTTTTTATACACTACTATATGCCCACCTGTTAGGACCTTCGAGATTTTATGGTCTTTGAAAACTGAAGACTAGTGGTTAGTTTTATACTAGACACGCAGCGCGGCACGAGGAGGATCATGGCCGATCGCCAGCTAACAACCAACCGAAAAATACTGCTACTCTACCAATGATCTCGTGGCAAGCAGGATCTATTGCATATGATGGGCAGGTAGGAGGATCATTCTGTTTTTTTTTTCCCACCCCGAAAGACAGAACAATCTCCTACGCACCATGACAGGTAGGAGAGGAGGAGTATCCGTCGTCGCGTCCGAGACAACACATCCTGTCCACAAACAAAACGCCACTGGAGTAAAAACTGCAAAATTGCTGGGGAAAAATTTGTGCCAGTGGACCTGTGGTGTGGAGGCAAGCTCTTCATGACCCTATCAGGTGTAGTGAGGTGAGTAAAAACTACAAAAATATGGCCAGAAGCATTGCCATAATAAACAGCATTTAGAAAAAGGCCCCAGTGAGGCAGGAGCTCACCGGGTGCATCGAGATCGGCAAGTACATTTGCGACGCACGCCGGCAGTCTGGCGCGAAGCTGCGTGAAGAAGGATATCATAAATTAGGGGGTGTTTGATACCACCTGCTAAAATTTAACACCTATTATATCGGATGTTTGGATACTAATTAGAAGTATTAAATATATGCTAATTACAAAACTAATTGCACAGATGGAGTCTAATTCGCGCCTAATTAGTCTATGATTTGACAATGTGATGCTACAGTAACCATTTGCTAACGATGGATTAATTAGGCTTAATAGATTCGTCTCACGAATTAGCTCAGGGTTCTGCAATTAGTTTTATAATTAGCTCATATTTAATCCTCCTAATTAGCATCCGAACATCTGATGTGACACTGCTAAAGTTTAGCACATAGTATCCAAACACCCCTAGTAGACGCTACTCCTAGGAGCAGCCGTTGTACTGCTAGGTTATCATGGCCACAGCTTAAAACAGGACACAAACAAACATTTGACTCATGAGTCGTGAGTGGCTGAGTCTCATGTCCCTGCCTTTTTCATCAGTTTGGCTAAAAGCCCAACAGAGATCAGTGCAACGCATTGGCATCTTTGTGCAGTGTATTTTTTTTAAAAAAAATGAGTGGAAAGCATAATAAATTTTTTCAGGTTGACAAAATTGTACTCGAGCAGGATCATTCTGATTCTCATTGTTTAGGGGGTCGCTTTCAGCAATGACTGCTGACAGAACAAACATCCCAGTACACCCGAATAATGATTGGGAAATCATGGTGCTCTAGCGTCACACATCTTCGCTCCGTCCGCTCTCCCCTTTATTTTAAAACTTTTTTCCTTTTCCCCATTTCGTGAGCCTCTACTGAACTCAAGTACCAGCACGCGACTCTGATGAACCACTCGTCGAGTGAAATGCGTTTGGCTGGAAATCTTGAAGAACCATAGTTCAGCATGCAGTTCCTATCTTCAAGCGGAGATCAATGTCAAGCAAAAAAAAGGTCAAACAAACATCGGAAGTGACAGAGTGACAAACATCGGAAGTATTCTGTTCCTGTGTCTGTCTGACGAGGAAATGATCGACGAGGTTTTCTGTGGGGCGAGATCAGGCGCGGAACTGGCTGATGAAACAGAGTAGGTGCTGCTATGAACCGAACTGCACAGTGGAAATCAAGATGCAGCTAAAAAAGTACTCTGGGCTGAAATCAATGCCGAAGATTACATGGCACCCAGAAAGTGATGGCAGATGAAGATTCTGCAGCTGCATCTCGCACTGACAGAGATCAGAGATTTGTGATTCTTCGCCTGCAGAATTGGCGCCTGGGCTTTGGCAAAAGAACCTGAGAACTAATCAGGCTTGATGGAAACTGGTAAGCAAACCCCCAATCAGTCAAGACTCAAGAGAGAGAACCCAACCAACACATATACTGTTAGGGTTTGGCATACATGATCAATTGCATAACTACCGACAGAATTAAGCAATTAACCCTAAATCTCTCTTAGCAACTCTGATGAGCCAGCCATTGCTCGATCAAGCTCTTCGGTTGGAAATCCATCTCCTCCTCCTGCTCTTCCCTTGTGCTTGTGCAACTCAGAATCCCCCTTTCTGCACCGATGAAGAGTCGAATCAATAGGTGCCTCGTCTCAAACCTCCCAAACAGATTCCGAGGAAATCAAAGATGGAGTTTTTTTGAGCATACCTCGTTAACCTTGTACCGGTCCCGGGTCATCTCCATCAGCGAACTCCCAGGGCAGAGCGACTGCGCCACAATAGAGAGAGGAAGCACGAACTGGACGGTCAGTAATCGAGGAACTAGGAAGAAGATTTGCGATCGCGGTTAAGAAATCAAGATCGGCATTGCTCCGTTCGCGTGCCGGAGTGTACGGACCTCGATTTGGCGCTGGACGCTCTTGGTCCGCCTCTTCGGGCGGCGCGGCGGCTTCCGGCCGGTGATCGCGATGAAGTCCGCCTCGATCTCCTGCTTTGTCAGCGCCACCGAGAAGCCGCGGCTATTCTGGCCGCCGGCGTCCGTGCTCCCGAGCTTCTTGGGCTGCCGCGCGTCCTCCGCTCTGTAATCCCGCCAGGTCGTCCGCTCCCGCAGGTTCCACTGCCTCCGGGGAGCTTCCTGTGCCTCCTCCGCGGCGGGCGCGTGCTGCCCCGCCGGGGCCCCTTTCGCCGGCGACGATCGGGGGCCGTTATTGTCGGCCTGCGCGGCGGCTGCGTCGGACTCGGACGCGACGGGGGCGCCAATGTCCCGGCAGAAGGCCATGGGCTTGCGGCACCCCCAGCCGGCGGGGAGGTCGAAGCCTCCGAGGAGGAGGGGGTCCCTGGCCCGCGACGAGGACGAGGACGACGCGGGCGGCGGCGGGGCCATGGCCGCAGCCGGTGAGGACTCCATTGGCGACAGCCGATGCGCGAGCGAGAGGGCGGAGGGGATTAAAGAGGCGGCAAATGCGTGTGTGCGCGCAGGGGAGAGAGCCCAGCAGCAACTGGGTTCGCCGATTGCATGTGCCTGGCTATATATGGCGCGCTTGGGTCTGGGGCTCCTCTCGATTTCTCGCTAAATTTCGCTCCGCCGATCGGATTAGGGGAGAGAGGGGAGCCGCGCGAGAGAGAGGAGAAGAAGGCTTGCGGGGAGCGCAAGGCTGCGACGAGGCGAAAGCAGGCGCGGTTTCCTCTTGTTGTTGGGTTTGAGGGGCTTTGGGCTCGAGCCGAGTCGAGTGCGGTTCGCTTGCAGGACATCTTCTGTTTCTGTTCGCCGGTTTGGGCCCCACGGGCTTCTGCATTCTGCCGGATCGGTCGCGACCTGCGATGGCGACCGCGTGACGTTGCGCTCCTCTAGCCGTGGAGAGTGTCGGATTCCGATCCGGTGGCTGCTGGGGTAGACGATGGGGGCGAAGGGGCCCGACAGGGTTAAGGCGGCGGTTTTTTGTTCGCCGTGGTTTGCCTTCGTGAATGCGTCCCCGTTAAGTTCCTCTCTGAGAAAGGAAAGGAGGAGAAAAGGGATGTGCAGTATGTCGCGAGTATTTCATTAAATCGTGGTTTAGAAGTTAATTCACTCTTGTCGCTACCTCTTTAGGATATACTCGGTGATGGTTTATCGTCTTATCTTAGTGCATGGTTAGATGTTTTGTTATAGTAACGCTTCGAAAAAGAAGGCGTAAAGACTCCGGATGATCGAGATACGTTTACATAGACAATGTCACGCCAAATAAAATCATGTGCTCATGGTTCTACATTTGTCGTAACTTAAGCTGGCATTAACTTTAACCCGAGCATTTAGCTTTTGTTGCTTGTTTTTCGCGAAACAATCATAAAAGCAAAAAAACCGAACGAGCTAGCCACATCAAGCATGCTAGCCCATCGTACTATTTATCACACAAAGTATTTTAGTAACCTTCCTTGTATTTTTTTTGAGATACTGCCTTAAAAAGACTCACACTTTAGTTTTCTCTTATAACATGTCAACTACATTATCCTCATTCATTTGTGCATCATCTATTGATGATTTTATTGTAGACGTTAATTCAACTAGAAACAAGTATTGTCGTAACAATATTGATATTGTTGTACCAATACTAATCAACCTAACAATCCCTTGTGACATGCTACGAATCTGGAACTACATTTCAATCGAGAAGGCTCAAAGAAAGAAATGGAAGAGGAGTTAAAAACTTGCATGAGATGGGGCTATTTTTGTTAAATCGAGGCCTGTGATTTTTAATTTGTGCTTGTCGCTACTTCTACTCATCTACTTGGTGACGATTTTCATCTTATCTTATGTTGAGTGAACTAATACGTCATGCCATGGTAACTCTTTCACAACGAAGGTGTAAAGGTTCGAAACATCAAGATGCATTTTATATAGACATTGCCACATCAAGATGAAGTTGCGCATCATTTATTTTGAATTCGTCGCAACTTAGGTTGGTGTTAATTTTAGCCTGAACATCTAACTTTTGTAGCTCATCTTTTTATCAGCAAAGTCGTAAAAGCAAATAAACTTACTAGGATATTTCTCAAACACACACCTCCACGACAGCCGATCATACAATATACAAATACAAAGTATTTCACTTAAGTTTCTTATTTTTTAATAAAAATATCACCTTTTAAATGATCATGGCATTTTCATCATGCATCAGCAATATTGGCATTATTCTTTGTGCATCATCTGTTGTTGGTATTATCTTACGGGCCAATTCAACTGGCCAATTCAACTGACTATAAATATTGGTGCAATGATATAAATGTCAAGGTAAACCATCTCTTGTTATAACCCACTGCTTGAAGCATTATATTAGACCAACTTAAAAGCTACGTCTATTATCAGAATTGCATCAGATGCATAAGAATAAGCAAGGGCTTAACAATACCAATGTCGTGATACTAGTACGAATGAACCCAACACTTCCTTATGCCATGCTATTAATCTGGAGCTACATCGAAACTGATAAGGCTCTGTTTGGAAAATGAAAGGAATGGGAAAGAACTAAAAAACTTACATGAGATACGAGTAAATCGAGTCTGAAATTTTAATTTGTACTTATTGCTACTTCTACGAATATACTTGGTGACGATTTTCATCTTATATTAATACATGTGTTTAGTGAACTATCAAGTTGTACCATGGTAATGCTTCCACAACAAAGATGTAAAGATTCGAAAGATTGAGATGGATGTATACATTGCCACATCGAGATGAAATCATGTGCCATTTGCTTTGAATTTGTCGTAACTTAAGGCGGCTTTAACTTTTAACCCGGATATCTAACTTTAGTAGCTTATCTTTGTTGGCAAAGTTATAAAAGCAAAATTGAACGTGCTAGCAAAAAGGGTATTTCTAAAACATATACGGTGCACGACATCCAGTCACAGTATTTATGAATACAAAGTATTTCACTAAAGGTTTTTTATCCTTTAATGAAAACATTGCCTTGAGAAATGCTCGTAGCATGTATCAGCAATATTGCCATTATTTTTCGTGCATCATCCGTTGCTGGTATTATCAAAACTGACGTAACAGTCTAAATGCCGTGGTATCAATACTGATGAATCGAACAACCTCTCGTTACATTCAATTAAAAGTTTTACCACACTAACTTAGAAGCTATGGTTATCCATGGAATTATATTGCCACATAATAATAAGGTGAGAGCATGTATAACATTAAAGTTTATCAGGAAGATATGCAAATCGAGCAACGGAAGGATCCATCGCCGAACCACCCGATATCGGGCTCTGGCCCTGAAGGCTGAAGCACGGCGGCTGCCCCAAGGGCGGTTTAACCCAACCGCGCCCCGCGCCGGCGCGCCTGGCCAAACGGAGCGCGCGCCAACCCAGTAACCCCAATCCACGGCGTGTCACGCTCCCGAGCGCGTACCGGCCCTGCTGCGCACGCTCCCGCCGCACCGCACCGCACCGGCCGTGCTCCCCGTCGCCGATTCCTGGCAGGCGACGCGGTCACGCAGCCGCGCCACTAGAAAATCGCGGGACGGAGCACCAGAAAGCCGCCCCAACGCCGCGCCGCTTAACCATCCGCCCGCTCGCCTCCATCCATCCATCCATCAGCCATCAGGCCAAGATTCACGCGTGGCGCCGAGCCGGGGGAGCTCCCTCTCCGTGCCTTTGCCTTTTTGAAAACCTCACCCCCTTCCCTTGCGTCCCCCTCGCGTCTTTCGCCTGCACCCACCTCTCGCCTCCTTCTCATGGTCCTCATGGCCGGCGCCTCCGACTCCGACCACCACCACCCCACGGCCAAGACCGCGCCAGCGCCCCCGGCTCCGGCGTCCCCGTCTCCATCGCCGTCTCCCGCCGCGCGCACCCGCCTCCACGGCTTCTCCTTCCCGACGCTCAGCTGGGGCACGCACCGCCTCCTCCGCTGCTCCAAGGACGGTGCCTCCGCGTCGGCGTCCGCCTCCCCGCCGCTGCACCCGCAGACGCCATCGCCGGAGAAGGAGAAGCCCCAGGGCCGGCAGGGCTCCCCCGGCGCGGCCACGGGCGCGCCGCAGCCGCCGCGGCCGTGGAACCTCCGCACCCGCCGCTCCGCCACCGTCGCGCCGCTCGCGTCGAGATCGGACGGCGCGGGGAAGGCGGCGGCGGAGCAGCCGCTCGCGTCGCCGCCGGCCGTCGCGAGGAAGAGGGGCTTCTCCGCCGCGCTGACCAAGGAGGAGATCGCCGAGGACTTCGCCGCCATCCGCGGCACGCGCGCGCCGCGCCGGCCCAAGAAGCGCCCGCGCGCCGTGCAGCGCCAGCTCGACGTAAGGATTGCAGCCCTCGCCCTCTGGGACGTTCTGTCTGATGCGCGATTTTGGGTCTCGGGTGCTCAATTCTGTTTGGTTTTGCTTCTAATTGCAGATGCTGTACCCGGGATTATCTCTCGCCGACGTGAATCTGGACTCGTACAAGGTCGAGGAGGTAAGAAATCGTTGTTTCACTGGTGTTTTGGCTACTCCTTCCCCCCCCAAAGTTGGTTCTTTTCTTCATGCGCCTTTTCCTCGTGCAGAGGTGATTGGAGCCGTGGTGGAGCTGCAAAATAGGAGGATCTTTTCAGATGTTTCCAGCTTTCGCTTTCTTCATGCGATGGCTAACATCTGCATCCCATAATTATTCTAGTTCTTGTTGATTAGAAGATGGAATGATAGATTTCCAGTGCTGATTCTGTACATGGGAGTCCTGTTTCATGATCAATCTTGGGCCTGCTGGGCGATGCTTGTGCTTTGTGATGTTGAGCTCGGGGGTATGGTTCTGGTAGAATTGGGTTATCCTTAGGTGATGGGAACTTGTCATGCTATGTACATGGTTCTAATCTATGAAATCCTTTTTTTTTCACTCGTTCAAATTTCTTGAGATAGGCTGTTGATTAAATGACATTTAAATTTTCTGTGGAATTTTTCTGGATGATTGCTTTCTGAATTTTGTGATGAAAGACGTGTCAATTGCTTGCAGGCAACAGAAGAGACATCTTTGTTTTATTCTCAGAGTATGTGTATTAGTATATAAAATTCAGCATTGCTCCTGAAAGATATGGTACAGTACTTAGTGGTACATATGTAGAATGATATGTCAAAATTCTACTTAATCTACCAAAGTTCAAAGATATGCATCTTGTATTTACTTGTGTAATGTGCACAAATGTCTTGTTTTCAGTCGTCCATCTATGTTGTGTGTCTTGTATCACCTATGCTTCACTTGTTTTGCTGCAAACTTTGACATATAATAAAGTTGTTGAGTTTCATTCTTGCTCATAATGCCAATAATTTAACCATTTGCTGAGTTGCTCTGTATATTCATTTTCTTTTGATCTATTTTGCTTTATGGTGAAGATACCATGTTCAGTAGCCATTTATGAAGCTGTTATGGCTTTTAAACAGATGACTGGGAAGTCCCAGCAATGCATAAGAAATCAGTCTTTATTTGCCAAATGCTTTTAATTCATAATTGAATTTTTGCCCACCCTTTTACTTGAGCACATTTCAAGTACATTTTAGCAAAGACAAAAAAGGCCGTTTAATTTTAGTATTATTCCTTGAGCTATTCACGATCTTGTTGTTCAGTTTTTTGAATAATTGGCCGGCCTGATGACACTGTCCTTGGTCAGGCTTTTTGTTGGTCCCGGGACTATGGATATGCCTAGCAATTCAAACTTGATCTTCGGGTAACATCATCTGTGCATTTTGCTCGTTGCATTGTTAAATCAGTAATTTTACTTCACATAATTGATCTAGTTGACAGTGCTTCATGTTGCTGAAAGTTTGGTTGTGTGGTTTACTGATGTAGTGCTGGCAGGTGAAACTGCACCCATGTGGCCATGTCCTCTCCCTGGAGCAGTGCCAATTTGCAGAATTCAGGTTCAAAAATTCAAATTGTCTTTCCACTGCATTTTCTGTGCATATCAAGATACAGAAGTTCATGATTGAGTTTGAAAGTTGTTTTTCAGGTCAAAGTTATCATATTCTTTTTGTTAATCTTCTTCAGTGGCCCATGCATATTGACAATGCTTTGTTTAATCATTGCAGCCCACCAACATGACTTGTCCAGATTTGTGTTGTCTGACTCACTGCACCTGATAACTATCTGCATATATATCCACTCGACATGTTTAAAGTATCTATGTACTCTGATTCATTCGTAGCTTCACAACCCCGGGAAAGTGACGTTGTCAAGGAACTTTTCGTCTTCCTGTCATGCCTGAAGCAAGCAAGAACACTGCGGGGGCGTCGCAATTGCACCGGAGTGGTTTGTTCAGACGTAAGCTATGTTGATGATAGATAGTAATGTGATAATAGTACAAGGCTGTAGTCAGCCATTGGAGTTTCAGTCGAAAAGCTACAGGTGGGGTTATCTTTGTTTAAGACTGTCGTCTCCCTCAGTCCTACATGGAATGCCATACTGTACCCTTACGTGTGCTTGAGAACAAGATCCCCACATCGTTGGGTGGATTACTAATTTATCTTTATCATATGTTGAATGTCTTCCAACTGATCGTGACATGGGGAAAGGGGCGCCTTGTGCCGTGGTTTCAGATAATTCAGCTTCAGAAGAGCTGGTCATTGTGCTTTTAGCCTAGCGTTTCTCAGGCCCAGCAGTTTTGCTGGTCGTGCCATTAGGAGGAGTAGAGGAGAGCTGGACAAACTGCAGCCGGTGTTTGGAGACGTGTTTCTGGGCCGCACCGCCCTGATTGATCGACCCTTAAACCCTTTTTTCCTGGACAACTGTGCTATCTTGCTACGATCTCACCCCGGTGCCGCCACGCCTAGCAAATTTCAAATCCCGAGTGTTCGGTCCCATATCGGCATTTTAAATGCGGCGGTCTGATGCCGGCGGTACTCGTCCGGTACGTTTCACTCCTCTTTGCCTCTCCCGTCGTTGAGCAGAGCAACGTCAAGGTCTCACAGGACGAGGAAACCGCAGCTACAGAGTGCCTTGATGATATATTGAGAAGAAATTGGATTCCCTCGCTGCGAGGATCCAACTTTGACGATCAAAAAAGTTGATGTGATATTCCAACATGTGTTCCTGAATCCTGACTCCACCTCAGCTACTTTCCTTCCAATGCTAACTAAAGTGATTCTGTAGATAATATCATCTGTGGAGCAAACCTCATACGTGTAATGTTCTATTTTCTCAAGAAAATCCGATTGACAACATCCAATGGCAACGCATAAGCAGGATCCATAGGCTTCACCCCAGGGTACTCTATCAATGGAAGCCTGCTTGCAAGAGTGGCTAACTGGTTACGCACAGAGTTTACAATTGTAACTCATTCACGTGCCATATACAAGACCCTTGCATATGCTCGAAATACCACAGTATGGAAAGAAAATAAACAACTGCAACTCCAAAGTATGTGTGATAGATATCTACTGTATTATCTGGTCTATCTGAAAGGCCACCATTCTCTTTGTCCTGGCTCCTGACAATCAACACAAATGAGAAGATTTGGAACTGATGAGTCAGGGGACATATGTTTATCCAAATAGCAGCGGTGAATCATAAACAATTAGCTTACAGTTTAGTATGAATTTTGTAAGCTTTTCCTTGTCAATCCAATGCAATCTATCAATCATTATCAAACTTGATAACACCCACCAGGAGTAACAAACCTTGAGAATTTTTAACAGTTCAATTAAATCCATAGTGGCAAGGTATAGTGAGAAATGCAAAACATGCACCACTTAATGATAAACAAAGTAAACCTCACATCAGCTAATTTCTCAGGTCGCCCATTAAGTTCGATGTCTTTACACTGGCGCTCACAAAGCCACCATCCAAGAAGATCTCTATCAATGTGATGCAGAGACCTGGTAATTGCAAGAGCTCCCATACAACAAAATACTGCATGTAAATGTACGTGTTCAGGTTACCTGAAACTTTTAGAAGCGATAGCTTGCAGAAAATACATGTGTTTGGAAATAATCACATCCAGTAAAGCTATTTTCAGGCAATAGCAGCTAAGAATAGGGTGATACTACAGCAGGTCAACTAAAATGACACCAATAAGGCAATAACCAGAGGAAGTTGTAATGCTACAATAGAAGAAGCTAGATTATATGTATAGTTCATTTGAAGATAGTGTACTGCGTTACATAGCCAGTTCTCCCATTCTTCTTCTTTGATAAAGCATCCTTTAGAAACACATACTTTGCCCACTTATGAATTATGATAAATTACAGGTGTACTTAACAAACACAAATAACACAAAAGCAGGGTTTCCAGTAAAAGTGAAAGTAAGACTGTAAGACATACTTTGCCCAGCATGAGACTCCCCTCCTGGCATAGCTCCAAACCCACCATCCAAGTTCTTACAGCTAACAACGAAATCTACAGCCTTTGCATATCAATTTTATGCATGTAGTAGTGATAAAGGTACATAGGGCAATATACGAGAACCTACAGAAATAGAAAAGTTAGTTTGCATTACTAGCTCCCAAGGATTGTTAAGTTGGAAACACGAAAGTGGGAACTCAAAACGATCATTTGAAGGTTTTTTTTTACCAAGTGTCTGTCCACTTCACCCCAGAATCCCAGATATCACCAGAAAATTATCCATCCTCATCTTACAGTCCAGCGACAGCTAACATGATGTAGCTAATGAAAAGGAACTGGATTTCAAGTTCAGTCAGCTTAACAAACTAGGGTTGCAGGATTCACTTTTCTCAAGGCATTGGTAATCTCAACTCTAAAAACATACTCAAACAGCGTGGACCCAATTCAAGATCTGGAAAAGGATACAGTCAGCAACATACATCCCAAGGAGAGCACGCATACAAATCAATTACCTATTTCTTCACAATCCAATCAGCGGGGCGGAGTACCAGATTCGGGGTGGTAGCAGGACATGATCCAGTCGACGACCTTGGCGGCGTCGACGGCGTGGAGCTTGGGGAGGAGACCGGTAACGATGTAGCGGACGTGCTAGTCCGCGGCGAGCTCCGCCATGGCCGCCTCGCTCGGCTCGTGCTCCCGCTTCGTCTTCCCCTGAACTCTGGAGTCTGAACTGAACCCACGACGGCTGCAGAAGTTCCTATCCAATCCTGATGGCTACATGCAAATATTAGGGTCCTTTTTGCAAAACATTGGATTTCAACTATTAATCGCAATCCAAATAAGGGGGTTATTTGAAAATAGTAGGGGGTGTTTCGCAAATAATCGGATCGTGACTATTAATCGCGATCCAACCTAGGGGTCTATGTGAAAATAAGGGGTTCTTTTTGTAAATATTCGGATCTGATTATTAATCGCGATCCAAATCAGAGGGGGGCGTTCTGCAAATATTCCGCCGGCGAGATGGCGCCCGGTGAGCTCGCCGGCGACCTCGGCTAGCACCACAGCAGCGGTGGCGTAGGAATTGGCGGAGCGGAGTGTTAAGCTGGTGTCTACAACTACCTGCGCTTCTTCCGGTTCTTCACGCGCACCCCGCCATGCACGCCAGGCTCTCTGAAGAATCGTTCAGTTAGTTAGATAGGAACTGTCCTGTACTTGTATATAATTTGTACATCGGTGATCAATACAGTGTGCTGTTCATCCGAGTCTGTTTCTACATGGTATCATTTCTACATGGTATCAGAGACCGACGGATCCACCCTCTCCGATCCGTTCGCCACAGCTTCCGCCCCATGGCTCCATCGCCTGCCAACTCTTCTGCTTCCTCTACCTCCTCCGACGATTTCTCTGATGCAGCCCCTCCTCAACCAGCTCTGGCCGCCGTCCTTCAGACGGTGAACGTCCGCTCCCACGTCCCCATTCTGCTTGACTTTGATGCGGCCAACTACAGTCAATGGCGCTGCTTCTTCGATTCTGTTCTCGGCAAGTTTGGCCTTGACGATCATGTGTGCTCTTCGACGCCGCTCGCCCAGCGCACCGCTGAGTGGCGCCAAATCGACAGCTGCCTCGCCAATTGGATCTACACCACCATTGCCAAGAACATCTTCGATCTCGTCCATAAGCCTTGCATCACGGCGTTCTCGCTGTGGTCTGACGTCGAGGGCCACTTCCGTGACAACGAGCTTGAGCGCGCTGTTCTTCTGGAGGCCGAATTCCGCAGCGTCCAGCAAGGCGACCTGTGTGTCCACGACTACTGCACCAAGCTCAAGCGCCTCGTTGACCAGCTTCGCGATGTCGGCCATCCTGTTTCAGAACCAAGTCAGGTTCTCAACCTCCTCCGTGGACTCAGCCCCAAGTACCGTCATGTGAAGCCGGTAATCAAATCCAAGTCCCCACCCCACACCTTCCGCAGTGCGATGTCGTACCTACTCCTGGAGGAGGCCAGCGACTCCCACGACGCCAAGGCGGATGCCGCGCAGGCTTACCTCGCTTGCCACGGTGGCCCCGCTACTGGTGGCTCCTCCACTGGAAGCTCCGGTGGATCCGGCGATTCCGGATCCGGCTCGCGCTCTCGCACGCCCCTCGCACCTGCCACGCCAACATGCTGAAGCGCGTTCTCCGGTATCTCAAGGGCACCAATGGTTTCGGTCTTCACCTGCTCGCCACAGCTGCGCCGTCGTTGCTTGCCTACACCGATGCCGATTGGGCTGGCTGCCCGGACACTCGCCGGTCCATGTTGGGATTTTGCATCTTCCTCGGCGATTCCCTGGTGTCTTGGTCCTCCAAGAGGCAAAACACAGTCTCCCGGTCCAGCGCGGAGGCTGAGTATCGCGGCATTGCCAACACCGTCGCGGAATGTTCCTGGCTGCGGCACTTGCTTGGTGAGCTACACCATGGCGTCCAGAAGGCTACGGTTGTGTACTGCGACAACGTGTCGTCCGTATACATGTCTCGGAATCCAGTTCATCACCGACGCACAAAACACATCGAGCTCGACATACATTTTGTTCGGGAGAAAGTTGCCCTTGGTGAGCTTCACGTTCTTCATGTGCCAAGCGACAGACAGTTTGCCGATATCTTCACGAAGGGGCTTCCGTCTGCGCTACACGAAGATTTTCGAGTCGTCTCTGCGTCGGCTAACCCAACGCTAAGACTGAGGGGGGTGTTAAGCTGGTGTCTACAACTACCTGCGCTTCTTCCGGTTCTTCACGCGCACCCCGCCATGCACGCCAGGCTCCTTGAAGAATCGTCGTTCAGTTAGTTAGATAGGAACTGTCTTGTACTTGTATATAATTTGTACATTGATGATCAATACAGTGTGCTGTTCATCCTAGTCTGTTTCTACACGGAGGAGCGCGCGGATCAGGCGTCCCCAACGTCGATCACCTCTCCCGCCCAGGATACGCATCGTCGGCGGCGGCGCCGTTAAGGCCGACGAGACCCTCGCTTGGTGGGAAAGTGTCAGGGCTCAAGAGGAGAGACAGAGAGGCTTGACTGACGCAGGACCGGCTGGCCGTCGTGCACCGCGCGCCGCTGCCGCCAGGCAGCAGTAGCACTGTAGCAGCATGACGCCCATGAGGCGTCGTCCACGGAGCTGGTCCATTTCTGGGAGCCGCGTCACGTGTTGGGCGAGCGGGCCAGAGCCCAGAGGTCGGTGTCAGTCAGAAAGAAATCTTTCTTCTGAATGATGTAACCCTCTTTCTTGCAAGATGATCAATTTGTTCTAAAATCACTCAAATGTATATTTTAGGACAATGGGTGCAGATTGCACACCTGTTATATGATACCCAGCAACATGCTGCCTTATTCATTTGGTGTGCTTCAGTTATGTGATGAAATGATAGATCGAAGAGAAGTTTCAGTCAACATCATCAAGCATGGCTAGAGGCATCAGGATGCAGAGATGAAGACCAAAAGAAACTCTTCAGCTACAACAATATCTTTGCATGAAAGTGCCGGCTTGTTCATGGAGGAATATGACTCGGCTGCTTCCTTTAAAAAGATCAAAACCTAAGTGGGTTGCTACCAACTCTCAAGCTCATATTATACAACGGTTGGGAATTGAACAGTTCTGTATCAGGTTATCATCATTGAACCGATTCAAAAAAATGGTTCAGAATTGTCGATGGCTCAACTGAGCTAGTAACACAGGTCACACAGAATTACAGAAACCAGACTGGATAGCCTAACAACTCAGCAGAGGCAAGAGATGCATCTCCGTATATGAATCAACTAGACCAACACCATGCAGCTTAAAATAGCCTTCCATATCACCTTCAAAATACCGACATACTCAACTTTACCTCCAGTTCACAAAGAGCTACACCCGGCGTTGTTTGGGGCGCCGGCATCCATTATGTGGAAGTTGGGTGACATCGTGGATGTACATGATAGGAGATTGATCTCTTACTCTTTCGCCTCGGAAACCTTCTCTCCAGCCCAAGATCACCTTCTTCTTGAAAAAAGAAACTCCTTTCACTTTCATGACAACAGACCTTAAACCCATCTTTCTAGCAGATCGCCCAACATGTTCCGCAGTTGCTTCAGCAGCATACCGAGAGAGACGAGATTGCCCTTTCCTGTCCTCCAAACAACCAGCGGAAGCCCCGGTCTTTTTATTCCCACTAACGTCCGTCACAGTCACAAATGTCTTATTTCTCTTCAGTAAGACATGGACAAAATCTCTCTTCTTCCTCTGTGAATATTGTTCATGTTCCTTAAAGACAAGGGAAGCGGCAAAAGGACGGCGCTCCCCGAGGTTGGAAGGTCTCTCGCCACCAGCTGTCCTGAACATTTATGTCAAGTCAGAATGAGGCGGAATGAGCAAATCAGCAGGACATGGAAATTGGAATAGACAAATATATGTGTTCGTTGAAATATCATTTGCCTACTTACATTCTTGCACCATTATCCATATTATTGAAGTTCACCTGTATCTTAGCACGGAAATCTCGACGCACAAAATTGGTTCTGTTAAAATTCTCATGTGGCTTCAAATATGCGGCAACAGACCCAGAAGATGGGAAAGACTGTACAAACAAAATTGATTCTGTTAAAATTCAGATAAGTGGTGATTGACACAATGTGATCTCGGTAATCTATGGTTTACAAGGCACAACATCAATACTGCCACATGGAGAGTGAAAAATGAGGTAAGAGCATCTGAGTTAAACAAAGTCTCTGACAGCACTTCCCATGTGGTTAAAA
Source organism: Setaria italica (assembly GCF_000263155.2). Classification (NCBI taxonomy): domain Eukaryota; kingdom Viridiplantae; phylum Streptophyta; class Magnoliopsida; order Poales; family Poaceae; genus Setaria; species Setaria italica. The sequence goes on along the minus strand of NC_028452.1, from coordinate 11,352,059 downwards.
CTAGCAACACAGACACATACAAAAAGATAACATTTTTCATTTTTTACATAAAGAAAATCTATTTTTAAATTATGAACTCATGTGAGAATATGTAGCATGCTTGCTGATATTATAATCTAAATTTAAGGCTCCAATCTAGTTTCTAGCTACTTCATTCATGGTGCAAACACCGGTGTATTTGTCAGCATTTGTGTAGGTTTGGAGATGAGAAACCTACACCTATATGCAATATTATGAAAGGGATTGAATATTTATCAATACCATAACTGACAGCTGTACGCCTGTACCATCAGGAAAATTGGCCACATTGGCATCAAATCTACATGCTCTAGTGAATAGACTAGAATCAAATTGTTTTTCATAAAAAAGGATTCCGAAGAAAAATGACCAACCCATAAAAATGTCTAAGATTAACAAACTTTACTTTAAAATTGTGGAATTACAAGAGTAAAGCAGTGTACTCCCACTAGTAGGATATTATTAATACTTTGGACATACTCCAAAAATGCACTTAACATCTAGCCTTGCTCAGTCCGCAATAAACTGGTGCGAGTTATAAAATGATAGGGGCATCCTTTTTTATTTAGCTGTATCAATTTCATGAGATCAGACAGATCAGAAGTATATATGTACATAAAAAGGGAATTGGAAATCATTCATACAAAAAAAAGGAGAGTTGCTTGGGAAGAATGTGCAGCAGGGCAGGTTGATTTCTGCAAGGAAGATTGGCACTACAGGAACTATGGTGACTCGGAATATGAACAGCGCTACTGAACCCCCATTCCTGAGTGAAAGAAAAAGGGGCACCTAAAGGAGCCGCCTCTCTTTCATCGCAAAAGCGGAAATTTGAACCGTGCCAGGGGCTTGATTCGTGATCTGATCTCCAGATCATTAACCTAACAGATCGAGGATGAAATGGATCAAGAGTATTGGGATGAGATAGAGATACCATGTTGGATCCGAATCCATTGGAGGTGAAGAAGCGCGGGAGGAGCTGGACGTGGAGAAGACTTCGCGAGGAATATTCATCCGAGGCTTGCCGAAGGCGGAAAGCCCGCTCCAAGAGATGCAGCACGCGGTGGCGCCGCCGTCGCAAGAGAACGGCGGAAGCCGAGGCGGGCGGATAGGAACAGCATGACCATCGTCGTCGATCTCTCTCGAGTCTTTCCTCTCCTATAAGAACCCTCCTGACCGTTATACCTTTTCTATAAGGTTCGTTCTTTTTTTTTGAATTAATAAGGTCGGTTCATGGGCTTTGGAGCCTTGGAGGAGCTATTGACAGCCCAATAGGACTACTCTATTTTTTTTAGGGAAATTTTTTAGATGCAATTAAGTGTCCGCTGGCATGCAACACAGTACTTCCAGAACTGACTACTGAGCACGTTTATGCCCTGCGAACGGACACATGGTAATGTCAAGGACCAACTCAACTACTCAAGTCGCACAACAGAGCCAAGAGACATAAATACACAGTACAACCGAGCTAACCAGCAACAAACAGCAGAAGACTGACGAAAATCCGACAACATAGAAGAACAGCTGGATCAGAGGGAGGAACAAAGACATGGCACTGCAGTTTTGCAGGTTCTGCTATTAGGATTTATAGGAATACGGATTCGGTCCAAGCTTTAATGTGCTTGCTCGTGTAAATCAGCGTGCCATGGTATAAACTATAACCTGACAACTGATTCGCAGATTCAGTAGTCAACGCTCGATCATCATGGAGTGAGCGTCACCCCCAAAGCCTGAGCGGGCCATTCCAACATCTTAACTCAAACAAATTCAGTAGTTGAGATTTCTGTTAAGCGAGCATTCAAACAAATTCAAGGAAATGCAGTACTTTAGATAACTTGGCTCAATAAGTGGATAGCGCAGATAATACAACAGTGTAGATAGCACTAGACCACTAGTCATTGATAAAAGGCAACCCGAGGGCCAACTCAAGCCACCCAGTGCCAATAGACACAACGCATGCCCACGTTAAGTTAACAAGACGAAGACAACGTAGCTTCAAAAGAGCTTCTGAATCCCTTTCTATGCTTCAAGTTCATCCACGCCATTTTGTTTCCAGATCACTAAGAGTTACACCTAGAATTATACTCCAACCGGTAATTGAAAGGGACTTCCAATAGTTCAATTCTTTCTCTCCATCGGATATCTGGGACCTTTATGTCAGCCAGGGGCGTCAGAATGCAGAATCAGCATATCATGGTAAAAGACAAGTGAGAAACATCCCTGCACATAGAACTGTACAATTTGTTGTACTTACGTTTGCGAACTATTGTTTGAGTTGTGATTCTTCTGTCTCGCAGCACGGTATTCTTCAGACGCTTGTTTCGCTGCCTTCAACTTCTCCGTGACACGGTCCCTATGTGCCGGGTCACAGGTGTTGACAGCCTGAACGAGTGATTCGATCAGCTCTATCCTCTTTTCTCAAGACGCATTTTGTATTGCATCTCCAGATCTGAAGCAACTTCGGACCGAGAAGGCAAATTCTGGAAAAACAACAACCAATTCTTTTAAAAATTTACATCATCGAGTAAAAATATACCATCGCCCGCCAAGAGTTGTGTTGGCCTAGTTTGTAGGTTCCGCTACCCATGAATTGTTATGCGGCCATGACATCAGATTTATATGTTTCGGTAACCATGAATAGACTGGTTGAATCAGTTAACATGTTTTTCAGGGCGTATGCGAATAAAGAGTAAATTGCACCCACCATATAACAACTTGCCAGGTGGGTGTAAATTGATCCAACAACTTATAAAATGCTCAATTTAGTATAATAACTTCACAAGTGGGTGCATGGTGACCCAACAACTTGTAAAATACTCAATTTAGTGCAATAACTTGTCAAATCGGTGCACATACAGTCCAAGCGTTACAATGACAACGTATTAAATTAGATGGACACGTGAATTTTATTTAGTCAATAATTCTTAATTTTTTCAATAAAAGTTATTGATCAGGTACAATAGCTGTGTAGACTACTTATTTTTTTCATCAGCTAAAATTGTATAATATTTAGAACTACGTTATTGGCATTAACGAAAGACTAAAGTCCATAATAGAGACATTGTGACTTCAGATTTTGCGTGCGCTTCTACGCATGTATTGAACAATTGTATACAAGCATGTTTTCTATGTTCTTTTAGCTCATTTTCCCTTTCTAAATAAGTACTCGAGGTTTTAAAAAATATTTATGCCAAACTCTTAAAAGGTATTGTTAGTATGTATTAACATATTGATTTTTTTTTGCGGTTGAACAATGCATATAATCAAATATGTAAAAAATAGCGAGGGCGAACTTATCAATTATTGAATATGGAATTAAATGTTCATAATAAAAATTAAATCAGTATAAAAATAATTAATATATATATGTAGTATTAATTTCTTAAATACTGAAGGTTCTAATCTTGGCCAAATACATTGCCATTGCAATGTGAATATCAATAGTCAAACAATGCTCAATAATTTATTCCAACATGAATATATACATTCCAATCTGATATTAGCAAATATATTACTCGTTATAACATTTGGATTGCGGATGCATCAATTTATCAAGTTATTACACTAAATTGAACATTTTACAAGTTGTTGGACCAATCTGCATCCACATTTCAAGTTGTTGTACTGGATTAGGCATTTTACAAGTTGTTGGAGTAATATCCACCAACTATAAAAAGAAGAATAAATAAGGTCATTAAAATTAACATTTTAAATACGAGATTAATTACAAAGAGTTGTTAATCATTGTACTGGCGCAGGGAGCTGAAGCACGAAAGGGGATTTCTTTCTTATCCAGGAAATAAATTCGTATTGTAAATAAAAGGTATTGATAAAGACGACCAAGGTCTTCTCATTGTAAATACTATCAAGGACTGATTAATCACCCTGTAAATAACCGTGGTGGGCACAATACATACTCCTTAGGTGGCAGGTTACTGCAACTAGCTGTTAGTAAGGCCCAGGGTTCTTATTTAGCGCCAGATGAGAGACGCTACTTCAATGTGGTAATCAAATCGAGATCGAGGCCGGAACACTGAGAGATGCAACCGAGAGAACTGGGATATGGGACACAGAGAGATCGGTGGCGCGTGAGGGCTCGACCTGTGCCCCGGATGCATCGGAGCTCATGAAGAGGCGCGGGAGGAGATGGCCATGGAGAAGCCTCTAGCCTCCGCGACGAAGGTAGCGATCGGCGAAGGGCATGGAACATGGCAATCGTTTCCCTTCTCCCTACGATCCCTTGCTTTATTTTCGTTTTACCTGTCCGAAGGATCTATGCTTTTTATGCATGCATTGTAAGTTTGTAACTTGGGCCGGGACACCCGCGTTAGGGTCTGCGGTGGGGCGCGCGGGCTCGTTACGCTGGAGGCGGCCGGGGGCTGATCGATGATCCTTTGCAGCAGGCTTCCGGGAAAAGCTGACGGAAAAGAACAATCTCTCGAGTCGACTCTTCATTGGACCAGCAGTGCCTCAGATGGCAACCCTTTTCTTCCACCGGCTGACCTGTGGTAGCCACTGCACGGCATGCACTCCACATTCCACAACACAAAATTGTGCCCATGCACGCAAAGGGCTTCAGCAAGCTTAAGGTCTGGTCCACTGCATGCATCGTACGTAGGTCCCTAAAATTGAACCGAGGGGGTGTTTGGGAAACACCCCCTAAATTTTAGTACCTGTCACATCGAATGTTTGGATACTAATTAGGAGTATTAAATATAGTCTAATTATAAAACTAATTACACAAATGTCTAATTCGCGAGACAAATCTATTAAGCCTAATTAGTCCATCATTTGACAATATGGTGCTACAGTAGCCAGTTGCTAATGATGGATTAATTAGGCTTAATAGATTCGTCTTGCGAATTAGTATAGGGGTTCTGCAGTTAGTTTTATAATTAGCTCACGTTTAATCCTCGTAATTAGTGTTCGAATTTCTGATAAGATCCTCCTAAATTTTAGTACCTCGTATCCAAACACCTTCGAATAATGCTGCAATGCGGTGCCCTGCCCGCGCCCGGCCCCTTCTCGAGCTGCCACAACGCATGGGCATCTGCCCCCACGCGTGTGCTGGCGTGCGTCCTTGCTCCAGCAGCTTCTCTGCTCCGGTCAAGCCTGCGTGCGCCGCCCGTCCCTTGGTCCAACTCCAACCTCTGCTTGCTGCTCCGCTGAGCATGGTCCTCCCTCCGTCCTCGACACAGCACAAAGCCCAACGGTCTGTCGTCTGTCTGTGTGCGCTGGTGAGCCGGCCTGTACTCTGTACTCTGTACCTGTACCACCCTCCTCAGGTTACTTTGATTATTCCGTAGCTGAAAGAGAGGGGAGCTCTCGCCTCATCGCCTGCCTGCCCTGCCCTTGTGTTCCCGGCTACTGCACGTCTGCAAGTGTAATAGGACGGAGTGAATAGTAGTATGCCGAGCATTTCTGTGCACTTGCACACCAGACCAGCGCTGCTGTAGCGCCAGCGCAAGGTGACTTTTGTTGTGTGCAGTCGTGTTGAGAACTTGGGTGCAATCATCACCCTGTGAGTAATTGTGTTCTCGCGCATCAAGAACGCTCTGCCACAAATCGCTGTGCCTGAAGAGGACGCTTCAGTGGCAGCAGTAGAACAAGCTCTCCGTGGTACCACCGGGAAGTGTTTGGTAACAAATGCTAAATTTTAGTCGTGTCATATTAAATATTCGGGTGCTAATTAGAAAGATTAAATATAAATTAATTATAAAACTAATTGTAGAACCCTTAGGCTAATTCGCAAGATGAATCTATTAAGGCTGATTAATCCATCATTAGCAAATGGTTACTGTAGCATCACATTGTTAAATTATGAACTAATTAGGCTTTAATAGATTCATCTCGCGAATTAGACTCCATTTGTGCAATTAAGTTTATAATTAGCCTATATTTAATACTCTTAATTAGTATATAGATGCTAAACTTTACCACGTGGATCAAACAGACTTTAGTCTGCAGCAATGTTGGGCGAACCTCACTGCGGTCCTCGTCCCGCTTCACCTTTCGCCCTGAATCAGGTAATGGACAGTCTGCTGCCACAGCAACTGAGGATGGCCACACAATCCGCTATGTGCATTATGCCGACATGCACCAGAAACAGGTGCTCACATGTTTTTCCAATGCCGGTTCACCAAACGCATTTGGACTGACGTTTCAAATTGGCTTCAAGCACCGGAGCTTCATCCAAATACATGGGGGCACTATGAGTCACTTCAAGCATGGTGGGAGGACAGGGCAAGAACAACAGGGATCTCGCGCAAAGGACTGCGCTCTCGAATCATTTTAGACCTTGTTTAGTTGTCCAACTTTGGAGATGCAAAATTACTATAGCACATTGTAGCGTTTCGTTTGTATTTGTGAATTATTGTCCAAATATTGACTAATTAGGCTCAAAAGATTTGTCTCGCAAAGTACAATAAAACTGTGCAATTAGTTTTCGATTTTGTCTACTAAAATACTCCATGCATGTACCGCAAGTTTGATGTGATGGGAAATCTTCTTTTTGCATAGTGTCAAAGTTGGGAGTTTGGGGAGAAGTACAATGGCCCGTTAGAACGCAACTCTAGCACAATTCGGAGAGTCGAAGCACCGTCGTTTAGGATTGTCACAAAGGTTAGAGACGAAGCTAAGACATGGGTTCTAGCTGGGGCTTTAGAGCTCGTTGGGTAGGGTTGCGGCTGTGGTTGAAATGTTTGCGGCTATAGCTTCTTCGGTGAAGCAGTTTTTTTCTTCGAATTAGATAAAAAAATATTTAGCAAAATGACTTCTCCTAACCGTGTAACATGGATAAAAATGATGAAATGTCTATAATACCTTATATTTTTATTTTTATTTTTTATTTTCATTTTTATTTTTTATTTTCAGTTTTCTTCCCTTATTTTTTTCTCCTCTCTTTTTATTTTTATTTTTCATTTTTCTCTTTTCTTCCTTTTTCTTTTCCCCTCTCGTTCCTTTCCTTTCTCTCTTTATCCATTCACCCGTGGCTAGCATGTCTTTATTCTTTCACTCGTGGCCCTCTGCATCCCGTGCTCGCCCCTCACCTTCACCGCCGGCGCTTTCCAGCCCCACGCCTCGTCCCGCCGGCATCCCACGCTCGTCCCACTCGCCTGCGCCGCCAGCGTCCCACACTCGCCTGCGCCTCGTCCCACCTCGCCCGCGCCGCCGGTGCTCTCCAAACCCGCGTCGGCGTCGCCATCTTCCCCCACCCTGACCTCGCTCGCACACCGTCTTCCTCTGCCCCGGCCTCACCCGCGCTGCTTAGGGGCAATCCCGGGACTTCGGTCTCGCGGACAAGGAGCCGCAGGGAGCCAGTTTTTTCAGCTCCCGCACCATCTGCTTGCTCCTCTCAGCGAGATTTCCGGAGCTTCGGATACAAAGCCATTTCGTTCGTCACCCTAGTTAGGGCTTCTCAAGAAGTCGGTGGTGAAGCCGGTTGAGAAGTCCTACTAAAGAGGATCTTATTGTATAGAGTGTGACCTAATCTCTGGCCATCAGCCATCTTTTCTTCTAAATTCCTGCCGGTTCATTTAAAAAAAATCATCACGCTTTTTCTGCGGCATCCGAGTGCGGTTCTGCGCCGCGAGTCGCGATCGGCAGAGCCACCGTGCGCGAGACCCCCTCGTCGACACAGCGTCGTATAAAAACCTGGGTCATGTCTCCATGTCGGACGTGCTGCTGTATGCTAGCAATACCAGTGCCCACACATAAACTACACGGGCACAGCCACGCCAACGTGACGAGAACAGTCAGTATGGGAAGCCTTCTTGGAAAGGAGAAGTTAAAATTTTCAAGCCACGAGTCTGAAGAAAACAACGCAGATTCGGCAGTAGTGTCCAAGTAAGACAATGTGGAAACTAGAAACCTTGGAGTAGCGCAGATTGTGCCGCCAGCATCCAAACGAGAGATCCGATTGCAATCCAAAAGGCGGGCAAGCAGAAATGCAGCATAGATTCTGTGCAAGCGACAGGCCAGAATTGTGGTAGAGATTGGAACGAACAGGACTGTGAAGCAAAAAACCCAGCATTCCTGTAAATTCATTTTTGAACTGAATTCTGCCTTTCCACCGCCCTTGAGAGCAAGAGAGACGTCACCGTACTGACCGAGAAAACTGGGAGGAGTCAAAGAAGCAGCAACAGCAAACTCTGTGTTTCCTAGCTGGCAACAGCAAGAACACCAGGCACCAACTCACACGCCCAACTCCCCCTGATCAGCACACACTAAGCATGGAGGGGATTACCACCCAATCATCCCTCTGGCTCCAGCGATTAGTTAACCACCTGGAGAGCCTGCCAAGGCATCACCCACCACGGCATGGGATGGACTTGGCACGGCATCTCTCTTCTCCCACACCTCCATTTTAAACTGCCAGCAGATTGCTACTAGAAAGTTCAGAGAGATGGAGCAGGTGGGTGTGCTGATGCAAAGCCCTGTGAGGCCAAAACGGAAATGCAGAATGCAGTTTGGGAAGAGGACAAAGCCCTGGGGGTTAAATATCAATCAAGGAGGCTCATCAGCTGTACTGCATATATTTCAAAATTTGAACTGTCCAGTGGATTAGTAGCACATACAGTGGTGCGGTTAGGAAACGGACGAACAAAAGAAAGAAGAAAAGAATTCACAACCTCTTTCTGCAATGCAACTGCAGCTTTTCTCTCTCTCTCTCTCTCTCTCTCTCTCTACGCTAAAGCTTTTTCCCCTCTCTCTCCTCTCTGTGTCACTGTGCCCTTGTCGGACCCCACCGGCCAGCGGCCGAGGGCGCCGCCGGGAACCTGCAAAATCGACGGCCTAAACCCTCGAACCCCCAAAAGCCCCCCACCCTTTGCGCCGTAACGCGAATGACTCCGCCCCGAAAAGTAACAGCAAGCAGCTCACCCCACCACGTCGCAGCATCGCAGCATCCGCGGCGCCCGCAGCGGCGACGGCCCGTCCCCCGCCTCGTCGCCATTGATGGTGCTGCTGTCGCCGTCGCGCAGGAAGCTCCGGATGGCCGCGAGCCCCGGGCCGCGCACGTCGCGCTCCCAGGAGGCCGACTCCGCGGCGGGGCCCGCGCCGTGGAGGCGGGCGCGGACGGTGGCGGACGCGTCCAGGCGGTGGATGGGCCAGCCCCAGTCGTCGGCCATGCGGCGGATCTTCGAGACCTGCGCGGCCGCCAGGTCCCGCGTGTTGGCCTTGATGTCGTCGATCGCGGCGCGGAAGCTCCTGCGGCCCGCGAAGTAGTCGCCCAGCTCGGGGACGCCGATGGCCTTGCCCAGGCCCGCGTGCGCGGCGCGCTCTGCGGGGGTGGTCGTGGCGAAGTACTCCCGGAGCTCCTCGACCATGCCGTCGCCCACCATGTCGTCCACTCGGCGGTCCAGGTACTCGGCGAGGAGCGCCTCCTCGACGTGGACCCAGAGGAGGCAGCACGGGAAGCGGAGGGCGGGGCGGTAGCCGTCCCGCCGCGACGAGAAGGGGTCGGCGGCGGAGGCGTCGAAGCGGTCGGCGAGGAGGGCGTGGATGAGGGAGTTGGACCCGCCGGCGACGACGGGAACGCGGCGCCTTGCCGCGATTGAGGCGGCCGTGGCGGCGGCGATGGAGCGGAAGGACGAGGGCGGGAGCTCGCCGGCGTCGGGGCGGATGGCGCCGAGGAGGTGGTGCGGGACGCCGCGGCGGTCCGCGAGGGGCACCTTGTTGGTGGTGACGTCGAGGCCGGCGTAGAGCTGGATCTTATCGGCGTTCACCACCTCCCCGCCGAGCGCCCGCGCCGCGTCGATGGACAGCTTCGTCTTCCCGGTGCCCGTGGCGCCGACGATCACCACCATGCCGGAGGCCGGCCGCGGCTCGCCGGGCGATGGACGCGCCGAGGACGAGGACGATGCCGAACAGGACGAGCCCAGGCTGCGGCGCGCGCGCTGGTGGTGCTCCTCCTCCTCCTGCGCCGCCGCCGCCGCCGTCCCCACCTCCTCCTCCCGCGGCGGGATCCGCAATGGCCTCGCCCCCGCGACGGCCGCGGCGGCCATGGGAGCAGCGCGCACGAGCGTAGTGATCCTATTGGCGAGGAGGCTGGTCATGTAGCTAGCGCCCGATCCGAATCAGCCGCCTATGACCGCCGCGGTGTTTTGTCTCTTGCGAACGCGCCCCCGGGGCTTTATGCGGGGAGGGCAACTGCGGGACGCCACGCCAGATCATGCGCTTCAACCTGCTGCTGCCCTTGTTTGGTTGCGCGCCTGCTGTTTGATTTTTCGCGAGATTTTCCCCCGAATTTCTGCCGCCGAATCGAAAATCGTCTTTGCCTCGCCTCGCCTCGCCTCGCGAAAATGGTGGAGGCCGTGCTGTGTCGCGGGCGCAGGTAGGAGGAGTACTTGCGAAAATGGTGGACAGGTGGAGGCCGTGCTGTGTCCCGGGCGGGGGGCCGTGCCGCTGCTCGGCTGCTGGGCCGTGTGGTGTGTGTATATATACCGAGGACAAACAGAGGGACGAATGGACCATGGGGGTGGTAGTCACTGCTAGTGGACAGCGATTCAGGATTGACATGACACGGTAGGGAGGACCTTATTGAAAACAACAACTGTTAGAGCCCATGATGGCGGTCGCGGGCATGCGGGGTCGCTCTGCCGGCGTTCGCAGCAGCGCCGGCACTGGCAGCAGCTTCCCCTGCCCGTGCCGCGCAGAAGAACGGAGTAATGTGCGAACAAAACGAGGCCACGGGCCTGGCGAGTGGCGACCGCCGGACAGGCGCCGCAGAGGCGTGGTTAAAATAAGCGGCGCATGTCCCGCGGATGGCGAGAACATTCCGAGGCGTCCGGTGCGGCGGTCGCCTGCCTGCCCTTCCCTGCCACCGGCGGGAGCCGATGGCGGATGTCCCGGTGGCCGGTGGGCGGGGGACGCTCGCGGGTGGGGTGTGGTGGTAGCCCGTGCCCACCGCCCCCCGGCCGCCGCTTGGTGCGGCTTTGCGATCGAGTTGGTGGCGCCCGTCCGTGTCGTGTCGGGGGGTCCGTGTGCGTCGGTTTCGCATCCGCATCTCGGGCGGCATACATGACATTCCCTGGTTGGGGCAGGGTCCCGGGCGGAGTCAGAGGGGCGCGGCGTGGGCGGCTTGTCAATATTCTCCCGCGCGCACGACAGGGCTCGCCTCCTTTTCGTTCCCGCCTTTCGGTGGGGTCCTGCCTTCCCGTTTTCGTACGGCCAGCGTTCGCCCCCATCACGGACGGTTGCATCCGGGCCGGCGCCGTGGCGACCTCGGCCTGTCGTCTGATGACTTGACCGCGAGCTGAAAAAAGGATCAAATTCTCTCTTTTTTTTAAAAAAAAAGAGGATCAAACGGCATGGCGATGGTGCGATGTTGGCATGGTGCACCGGCCCTCTCGTTTTCTGGGCGGTGAGATAGTCGGCGGTCTGGTTCAGACTTCAGGGTCGGATTGAGACGAGCACGAAACACCATGCAACACCAAATGTGTTCTGCGGACGGTCGGGCTTGATGCTCACAGCAAGGTAAGGTTGAGGCCGGCGTTGAAAAGGTGAATGGAAAAAGAAAAAAAAAAAAGGGAATGCTTCACCCGATGGTCTCTGCGGCGTGGGCCCCAGCTTCTGACGCCCGGCTGCACGCGCCAGGCACACGATGGGGCACGCACGTCAGGGGAAAGAAGCCGAAGAAAGCATGGAGACTGCGCGTGGGAGAATGTGGCTTCCCCGATGAGCTCCCGAACTGATGCTTCGCCTGGAGCCCCGGGCCCCATGCCCAGCCCACTCCGCTCACACGGCCACATGGCTACACGCTACGACACGGCCATGCACACAGGCCACAGCGAATGCAGCCAGCGACTCCTCAGCGAGAGAGAAGATGAGAGCTTCGCTTCACCTAGTACTCCTAGACCACCAGTAGCCTACTGTTCTCCCCATGGTTCTTGCGCTGCCGTAGCCCGTAGCCATGGCCAAGCTACTGCTGGACTATGGACTGGCCTAGTCCTAGTGGCCTCCTGATCTGGGCGCTGGCAAGCCTGACAGAATTGGGGTCAGCCTTCCAGCCTTTGCATGAACTTCCATGGCTACGGCCTACGGAAAGGTGAGAAGAAGATGCCTCGAACGACGGCGGTTTCGCATGCGAATGTGAATGGGGCTCGCTCGTCCTTCCGACGGCTCGCCCAAAGGCATGCTGGTTCTTGATGTGGGTTAGTTACTGTGGCTCCATGTGTCCTACGCTGTCCGCGGCAGGGCACGAGGTGGCCACTGATGCAACTGCCAGGATAAGCTGGTCCCAAGTACGCTCCCAGCCCCTGTTGTCCTCAAAACTGATCGAGAAACACCTTTTGTGGTACTCCACATGATCGAGAATATGCTCCAACGAAATTCGCAATTGACCGCCGTTTTTTTTAATACGATTGTTGTTAGTGGTTAATTTCACTTGCTGACAAAGGAAATGGGAGTGTTTGTCTTGCATAAAGAAACAACACACATTTTGGAGCGTTTCAGTTCCGGGATTTAACAAAAGGTAAGTGTCCTGCACAAAGGGGGAGAGATGCAGAAGATGATATTCGTGAAAGGGGAAAGAAATTTTGTGGCATAGCATAATTACGATGATGCCCAATGCAAGTAGAATAGGAGAGACCGGGTGCGGGTGGACTTTTTGTACTTTAGTAGGCCTGTTGACCTTTTGGACTGCGACACTAGTCTAGTGAACGTTGCTTGCCTGCATCTCTACCTGCATGCACTTGCAAGTTGCAACCGTTATGGACGCGGGGAACATTTGGAAAGCTCGCTCGCTCGATCGGGCGGCTTTTCTCGGCACCCAAAAAGCAGCCGCAATTTGCAGCCTGATACCTCGTCGTCCATGCGCTCAGAGCTAGAGCCCCACCATTTTCGTTGCCGACGGACAGCACAAGATGAGCTGACGAAAAACAAAATGGGGGAATTTCGAGGAGGGGTATCGATATCTCGAGGCGAAGATAGGCCGAAAACGAGAGGGGGTATCGTGAATAGTCGCTCGATCGAAGGCCTTGTGGTCAAAAGGTTGGGGGCAATTTGCACGCACGACGATCCGGTCGATCAGATTGGGTGCAAAACTAAAGGAGTTCATCGATTGGCGATCTGACGACGACGATGAAGGGTTTCGCTGGATCGGGGATATGATACGATCACGGCCAAAATTTTCCGGATCGACGGAATATTGTGTATTGGTGGTAGTCGTGGTGACTGATTGGAGTTCGCTCATCACGAAAAGAATGCATCTATGGTGAATTGGTATCTGCCCTTCTCTGCTACGGAAAAGCGGCAGAGAGCGCGTCGATCGGGTATATTGGGACCTGATCTTGCCAAAAGGACGTGCAGATGGATTCTTATTTCCTACGGCCAATTTGATGTGCCCGGCCAATTCGTGGAATCGAACCCAAACGTACATGTCCTCTCTGCCTGTCATCGCGAGAAAGATTGTGCCTTTCCTTAGCTTGGCACAGTGGTTACTTGCATGCATGTGCTCGAGAAAAGTAAAAAGCCTTTCCTTGGTTTGGTACAGTAGCTACTTAAACGAACGCCTACGAAAAAAACTAAGCCTACAAATTTGATACCCACATGTACCACTGAAAGAATTGCTATAAATGCAAGTTCCATACTGTGTCGCAAACTCAAATCTATATGGGCATATTTCACCATAAAGAACCTATATAACTCATGCATGTAAAAGATTCATTTCTACTAGTACTTTTATGGAACATATTTCACTGCTGGAACTAACACGTACTATGTATCCTGCGGCGTACAAACATGTATACTTCATCACCAGAATCATATATTCCGCGTGATCTTAGCGAAAGAAAAAGGGAAGCCATCCAATAGAAACATCTATACACCCGGGAAGACTCCAATACGTACGTATCTAAGTTTCTTTCTACGTAAGGCGTCAGAGTTGTTTAGTTTGCCTCAAATGATTACAAAGGTAACGAGTTCCATTAGTTGATTACAAAGGTAACGAGTTCCATTAGTTGTGGTGGTTTGTAATCATTTGATATTGTAATCGAATTCCTTAGCTAAATAATATCTATACAAGCTTGTTATCCCTCCCCATTATAATAAGATGTTACCAGAGTCCAACCAAACAAAGAGGGTAACCATCTATTCCGCCGCGAAATATACTGTAATTTAATTTTCTTTGCGTTTACGTGCCAAAACCTTGGCACGAACCAAACACTGTAAATCAATAACGTTATGACAGATCGTAATATAACGACAACGTTAAGACAAACAAACAAAAAAGCTTAGGAAGATTTTTTTTATGAGTTGTTGCTCCAGGTACTTGGCCGATCACTGGCTGCTTGCCAAAACCTTGGCACGAACCAAACACTGTAAATCAATAACGTTATGACAGATCGTAATATAACGACAACGTTAAGACAAACAAACAAAAAAGCTTAGGAAGATTTTTTTTATGAGTTGTTGCTCCAGGTACTTGGCCGATCACTGGCTGCTATGCTTGCTGCAGTTACCGCAGAAAGCATTTTACATGTTTAGTTTGTTTGTTTCTTCAGTCTGTTGTCTTAGGCTCCAACTAGAATTTACTCACCGGGTTTCAGATTGTAAATCGTTTCAACTTTGTCCTAAGTCAAAGTTATTTAGTTTTGACAATCTTTATAAGACACAAATATCTACAAGACCAAACTAGTTTCGATAGATGCACTGTAAAATATATCTTGACAGTGCAGTTATTGATATATTTTTTTTACAAATTTAATCAAAATTAAACGAATTTGATTTAGAATAAAACTAAAATGACCTGTAATTTGTATTGTAATGAAGGAAGTAGCTAACGAGTGACAAGTGTCTCTTTTCTGTACATGTATGTTGGAGTAGATCACAAAGGTGATGACGACTAACCACATCTTAGTTAAATCAATCGACAGGTTTCAAGGATGACGATAAGTGTCGATCCATCTATTAAAAAAAATGAAGCTTTAATCTATATAATAAAGCCGTGATGAGGTAACCATCAGCAGGACTGGAGGCACTGCCTAATTAATTACACAATGAAGTTAAGTTAATGCTCTGCGCGCAAGTGCAATGTGATGGAGACACAAGCACTTCCTACTACCTCAGACTAATCCGCTTGCAGCTTGCTGGACGTAGGTGGGGTGATGGCGGTGGTGAAATGAGGCAACCAAAAAGTTTCGTTGAATGTGATAAACTTTGCATTGAAATGAGCCTAGCTAGAGGTAAAATTTGGTATAAATTGAGTGTAGCAAGCAGCTAACCGAATACTTAGTACGTGCAAACTGCTCAGATAGTTTGCTGGTACTTATAACTAATTGTTCTTTCGTTTACGTGCCGTCAATAGTGGGGTGAGCTCATCACTCGAAGATATTTATAGGATGGGTGTACATGCGTGTCGCCATTATATCTTTTTAACTGCCTTAGGTACGCCAAATGACAATAGTGCGCCAATCTCATCCTAATATACATTTTAAAAAACAAAAGATTGTACCTTATCTAATATGGGAGTTGAATTTATTGGTCAGAAATGTGGAGTTTTTTTTAAAAAAAGGAGACACGTAGTTATAGACACTAGGACAATTTCACGTAGAAAGGAAATAGGAGATTATTTGAACATCTGGTGGTTTTGTTAACTCTTAACAATCTATAAAGGGAGGCACAGAGGCTAGGAGTATTAAACGAATATAATGCATGCTCATAGTAGAGCACTGCCGCCTACACATTACGTAGGTATGACGACTACGGCCCAATAACAACAACGCAAAATGATCGATCAACGAAATTAAAAACTCTATCCCGAAGCCGCGCCAGCCAAAATGATTGGTCCTCGAACCATACAATAATCGCTCGCCCATTGACGCTCGCGTGAGTGTACTGCATGCCCATCCATTTAACAACGCCATTGACCTCCTCCGATCCAGAGAAAGAAAAAGGAGGGCATCAGCAACAAACGGATAGGAAAACGAAGAAGAGGTCGAATGGAACAGGTCAACTATTATCCGGACGAGCGGTCCTAGTATATTATTCTACTCCCGGCGCCGGAGTGGAGGCAGCCGTCACGTCGCTGCGTTGGCATGCTCCCGGTCGCGGAGGCGTCGACGACGACGACGCGCCTTTTCGGCCTTGGAGCCTTGCGCGAGCAAAGGCCGCACGGGCAGAGCTGGCGGGCAGGGGGAAGGTAGCGCGGGGGAGAGGTGATCTATCACCCATTGCCGTTGTTTAAGGCACCACCATAACCGAAGCGTGTCCTGTTGCGAGCCCGCAGCTGTTGCCGGGGTGCTGCTGCTTCTGCTTGGACGCGTGCTGGCTCTCTGCGGCTTCGTCTCTTGTGACCCATACAGTCCCCGGCTATCGACTCCCCTTTACTTTCTCCTCCAGAAAGGAGCTAGCTAGCTGCTCGTACGTACTGAACCATATGTATAGTGCTGGTCGGCCGCGCATGCTTGCAGTAGCTGCTACTTGTGTGCCAATGCCAACGTGCCATTCTTTCTTCTTCTTCTTTTTTTAATTTGGAGATAAGTTGAGAGTAGAACAGGATGCATGCACTTGAATTCTGGAGCAGATCTTTCTTGATCGGGCTCACTTTGTGAGCTTGATATCTTTTGTTTTATGCTGACTTATTACTGTACTATGGTTAGTATGGTACTAGATTCTTTTTAACCACATGTTGCGTCTAGGATGAGAAAGATCCACACCACTAGTATTGGTTTGTATGGTACTAGAGACTAAAATAGGGCCAACTAGGAATCAAGTGACGAGGTCCGGAGCATTATCCTGCTCGCTCTGCTCCCTCATGATGGGCCTCCGATCCGGCACGGCTGGCGGCGTCACACAACAATGCAGCACACCGTACCCACAATCAAGTTGCTCAATTGTTTAGCGTGGCCTAGCGCGTGAGGTCGTCGCCTGCTCGCGTGGCAAGGAACAACACGGGTGGGACAACCAGTTTTATTCGTGCTGACCCTCGCATGGAAACCTTAGCAACCATGGATGGGGCATGTTGCGCATACGGACATCAACAATGGTCAATGGCTTCCTTCCAATAATGGTGTTCAAAATTGTAAGTACAGGTCCGTGGTGCTAAAGGGATGTTTGAACAGAAAAGCAAAGCCGGAGGTGGCCAGGTGGGTGTTTTTTTTTTAGAAAAAAGTTTCTGGTCTCTACTGGAAGGCTGGCACGGCCGGGAATCGTGGTTCTGGAATCGCGTTACGAGTGTGTCTGCGTCTGATTTGCAAGCAACTGTCTGGGCCTGGGCCGATAATGGCTGTGCTGTGCTGATTCCTTCTTTGCTGTGATTTGGGCCGCGGCGCGGGCAGCAGCCATCTCCTTCCAGGCCCAGCTGCTAACTGCAGCACATGCCGGTTGCCGCGTGCCCGTGCGAACTGCAGTGCCTCCTTTTTCCCATGGTCATCAGAGGCATATTCTGAGCCAAAGCTTTCTATAAGTAGCTAAATATCCATTCGTCCCTTTTTTACGAAACAGGACTGCCATATTGGCTGATGGTGGACAACGGGATGTATGTCCAGGTCAGACGAGTAGAAGAAAAATGGGAACCAGCAAAACGTCGGAACCGACTCGCCCCAAGAATTTGTCAAGGACAGAAGATTTTGAACAGTGAAACATCCTTGCTCAAATTTATGCCTCCAGCCGGACTGAGTTACACAATGCTCGTGCCAGGTATATTTTCTGGATAGAATTGGAGAAAGAAAAGAAGAAAAATACCTCCTACACCGAGCCCTCTAAGCTATAGTCACAATTCACAAAGTAAGAAAGGCAAAAAGGAAAGAGAGAGAAAAGATGATGTGAGCATAGATCTCATGAATCACATCGTTAACAAGGTGGATCTCGACACCCATTCTGCCAAGAACGAAGCAAGGAAGTACAGACATCAAATGCAGTCACTGCGGCACCAATCAAGGGCCATCGGTAAACTTGGCTCCTGCAACAGGTATATCTTTCAGACTTGCAGTAATGTGAAATATGATGGATTACACAGTTCACAGTTGGGAAGAGTATTCTATTTATACAAGTATTGATTAGAATTATTTTAGAATAGAACCTAGGGAAAAACTACTCTAATCCAAACATACGCTCTATCAAAAAAACCAGCATTAACGAGAGCAATTTGTAAGGCCCTGGTTGATTTACCTATGATGAAATAGTTACTAACATTGTCCCTGAATTTGATAAATAATGCCCCTTATTTAGAAACAAATAGAATGAGCGAAAACTTTCCACATATATGATTCCGGTGTATGCTATACAAACACAGAAAACCACCAGTGTACCAAAGAAACAACTTTGCTTTCTCTTACCATGAATGTCCGAAGGACAGCAGTATAACATAGAGGATCAGTACTTCAGAACTGCACATCACAAGACAAAATTCCATATTACAAGCTGTCATTCTCCTCATCTTCATCATCATCGTAATCATATTCATCTTCATCAGCTGATTCAGAAAAATCGTCTTGGTCCTGGCCACAAAGTAAAGGGCGAATTTTAGGGAGGTTCAGAAACAAACAGTACAGGTTTTGGAAATAGTGCATGCCTCATCATAGCTTGCAGAGGTGACTGCTGTGCCATCTTCATTTTCTGAATCTGAGCTATCGTCCTCTTGTTCCTCGTAGTACTCAATGCCCTGTTTTGTTTCATATCACATAAGCAATTTATCAATGAATAATATGATCACTAGTGCAACTACAGTTATCTGCCACACTTCCATTGGGTCCAGCATGGAAGTCTGAGGAAATAACTAAATGTTGAGGAAATAAAGGACTTGAGGAAGGCAAAGGGAGCAACTGTAGAGCATCTATAACTCCAAATGAAATGGCATTTATAGGATAGGAGGCACAAAGTGTGCCATAATTATATATTGCTATGCATCCAGAAATTAACTTCAATGCTGTTGAAATAATACAACGCAACACCCCCCAAAAAAATCCTAATGAGAAGTTACATACCAAATCCAACTTCATCTGCTTGATATTGTTTTCCAGTTGATCTATATGTTGACTAAGGGCCTGCAGGACAAATTATTAGTTTAAAGGAAATAAGGAGACTAGTGTCATGCAGACGAGTTTTCGATTAAAAAAAAGAATTCTATATTTCAAGGAAACTAACCTCATGACGTTGCATTGCAACTGCACGTTTCAATGCCTTAGCTTTTGTTAAGAGATTTCTAGGCCTTATGTTAATAGGCCTCCTATAGTTCTTTCCACGGTAAAATATGAGTGCATAACCCTTGGGAACTCTTTCGATTGCAACTAGTATACCACCACTCTCATACTCTAGAAGTCGTGCTGTCTCCTGAACAAAGGACAAGGTCTTCTGCTTTGAAATTAATTTGACAACTTCTCTGTGCTTCCAATGCAAGTGCATATTTTCAATGACACCATCAAACACACCACGAACTCCTGAAATACACAAGGAGAATGATCGGTCAATGGGAACAGTAGAGCATGTTCCACGATAGTTGTTCAAGAAATTACCGAGTGGCAAATATGACTTAAGCCGTAAACCAATTCTACGGAAAACGGACTTTTCTTCATCTGTAATCATTTCCCGATCATCACATGGATCAGCGAGCACCATAGAAGCTTCGATCTTTGATAGTAAGCGTTCTGCTCTATGTATTTTTGCCTGAGCCTGTAAATTTGAAGAGCAAATTAAGAAACAAGTAGTCACAGTTAAGGGAAGCAGAGCTATGCCAAACAAGTAGAATTGAATATTATACACATGCAACAGTGAAATGAAATATTCTAGTTTAAACGTAGCCTGTTTTTATCGTTTATAAAACTACAGTGATTTAAGAACGTATAAAAAATGCTTAGAGCTTACAACGGAAAGCTTGTGTTCGAGTTTCCTGTAAAGCTTTTGCTTTTCTGATCTGGAAGATGCTTCTTTCATTT
This sequence comes from Setaria italica, assembly GCF_000263155.2. Classification (NCBI taxonomy): domain Eukaryota; kingdom Viridiplantae; phylum Streptophyta; class Magnoliopsida; order Poales; family Poaceae; genus Setaria; species Setaria italica. The sequence continues at coordinate 11,332,173 of NC_028452.1, read as the reverse complement.
CTTCTTGCTCCTTAGCAGTTACTTCTCTTCCCCAACGAGCTTGGGCCTCCTGAAATTCAGCAAGAGTACCCGCAAGGGCATGCCCATCTAAGCCATCATCTGGAGGTTGTCCAATCGAAACGTTTCTTCTCTGTTCCTCCATATTCTGGATATCCTTTGTCAACTCCTCTCTTTCAGCCAACACAGCTGCAACGGATGTTGGGAGGAAGTCTTTTCCACGATATATTACAATGTAAAATTTATTTCGAAGAAGCAGGGTACCCCCTGTTAGATTCTGAACGAACATAAAAAGGAAAAGTGTAAGACATTAGCTATTTCATGAAGCACATATGGTCTATGAACAGAATTAATTGTATCTGTCGGGACAATCTTTTGAAACTACATGCAAATTCAACACAGGAACATATAAAGCTAAAGCATAATAAGCATTCTCTACTGCAATCTTATCAAACCATTCTCAAATTGAATGTTGGAAAGGTAGAAGAAGCTACTGTACAGGAACCAAGTTATACAAGTATAGGAAGCAAAATTCTGTTACTAACATTTAATAAAAACTGATTTCTAGCGATCATTTAGGGTCATTTAGCTTTGCCTTGTACGAGTCCTTTTAATAAAAGATTGCCAAGTGAATCTGTAGTGTTTGACTTTTAGTTGCCTCAGATAACTCAACTGTGTTTAGATGATATATTCAGTTGTGATGCGTTCTGTAAGACTGTGACTGGTATAATCTGAAAATAACTGTTTCTTCAAGATTCCTTGAGAAAAATAAGTGCTGTGAAGTGGCCATGTCAGTCAACTAGGAAATGTCAAGAAGCATACAAACCTTTATTTCTTCTGCCATAAGCTTATTATTTGTGTTCTGAATTCCACGTTTTACAGCTATTTTCACCACCAAACTCTTCTCCCAGAGCTTAACAATTGCCGCTGCCAAACCTTGATGATTCCGGTTTCTCCCTTCAATAAAGTTTAGCAATCTATAAGCAGGTGTTTGCTGCCAATTGGTAAAAGCTATGACAGGAAAAGGTGATAACTGTCAAAATCAATACCTAGTGCAAAATGGCATGGAAGGTTCCTAGCTAACTTTCGCAAGTTAGTCAGCTCTGCATTGGTAAGTGTCGAACGCATTCCAGTTGGAAGAACTCTATATGGTGTTTTATACTCAGGGATTGTTTGAGGCAGCAAGTCAGCATCCACTGGCAAGATACCTGTTCCCCACCAATCCACAAAACGAGGACCCAATTCATCAAGCATTTGATTGAACTCCAGCTCTTCCTCTGTCATGTCCTCAGTATTCTGCATGTTCAACTGGGACGCATTTGCATGTTGCGCAGCCAAATCCTTCCCCTGACTATCATTCTCAGCAGGGCTGGAGGCATCTGGGATGAACAATGCACCATCTTCCCCCTTCACTTGTGATGAGGCACCATTCAGAGTTTGAGATTTCAGAGGTCTTTTGTAATTGCTCCCTCGGTAAACCACCATTACACTTCCAGATCTCCATATGATCAATCCGCCTGTGCGTCGCTGATCAATGCACACGAAAATCATACAAGGAATCAATTTTCAGCAGAAAACCAATAACTCTACATGAGACTCAAATTCAGCACAATTAACTGGGCAATGCAGGATAAATTGGCACTATATGCATCACTAAATTAAACAGTGTTCGCCAAAAATTGCCAGTGCTGTATAATTTTGAGATCAGAGGACAGGGCCTATATACGGTTCAGACCTCAACAAGCTCATGAGCAGTCTTCATGTCGTGCGCGAGGTCCTCGTGGAACTTGAGCCGAACCAGCTCCGATTTCCTCCACGCGTCATGGATCTTCTCCGTGATGGCCGTCGTGACCCCGGCCTTGGGCACCGTGATGCGGTCTCGAAGGGTCATCCCCAGCCTGCGCAGCCGCCGCAGCTCCTCGTCCTCGATCGTGAGCTCCGCCAGCGTGGGCGCCTTGACCCGCCTCCTCTTGGCCCCATCCTCCTCGTCCCTACCCCCCGCCGCGGCCTCGTCGTCCCTCTCCCACGGGAGGACCGCATCGTCGAAGCTGGCCGCCGCAAACTGGCGGTCTGGCCGCGCCCAGCTGCGGTCGAGCAGGTCGCCGAGGCGCTCGGTGCCGTCGGGCGGAGCGGTGGCCGTGGCAGTGGCGGCGGAGGGATCGTCGTCGTCGGAGGCGAGGCCGAGGTTGCGGAGGCGGTGGACGATGCGGTCGATGGAGGTGGTGGGGGACGGGGCGGGCGCGGGGGCAGGCTGGGAGGGGTCGGAGGGCGCCCACTTCTGCAGCCACGGAGCGCCGGTGCTGGGAACGGGTGGGGCGGCCCGGTTGCCGCCGGAGGAGGAAGGGGAGGCGGCCGAGGCGGCGGAGGAGGAGGCGGCGTGGCGGGAGCAGAGGAAGCGGAGGGGGAGGAGGCGGTGGAGGTGGGGCCGGGAGGAGAGGCGGAAGGAGTGGTGGAGAGGGAGCTCGGAGAGCGCCATGGAGGCGGGGAGCGGAGGGCGGAGCGGCGGTTGGGAGGTTTAGCGCGGTGGCGCCATGGATGGGGTGAGGGGGCGTGTGGGGTTTTGGTGGCGGATAAGGGGGAGGGGATATTTTCGCATGTTCGTGTTCATTTTTTTGTTCGAGTATACAGTACGAGTTTCTTGGACGGGTCATGGGTGTTCTGTGAAAATTGTAGATTACCAAACTTGGGTGAAATTCTGAATAGTCTCCGGATCGTCGATGGCTTTTGCAATTAGCTTGTTCCGCTTCTACAACTCTTACAGAGTGGTGTCACCCTTTAACTTTCGTGACTTCGCCAACAGTAAAAGAAAGTGCGGTTTGGAACGGCCCTGAGTTTGTATGAATTTGTAAAACCAGGGGTGTCCACTTAGTGTTCAGTCACAGGCTATACAAGAGTTCAGCGAAATGGAGATACCACCGGTGGCACAAGAGTTCAGTCACACTTAGTGTTTCTTTCTTCTCAAATCCTCATATCTAAATGTTTTCTCTTCATTCTTTTGCATATATATGATATATCTGGAATGGGCAAACTCGTGGAATCGAAATACGGAATACTCACCGTGGAACTACAGCGCCCTCTTACCTGCGTGAGGCTGCATCATCACATTCACATACAAGAGGTAACGAGACGACGACAAACTACAGTACTGATACAGTGTTACTGCTGTTGCAGCTGTTATCTGAAGATCAGAAGATGATAGGTTCATCTGAGCGGCCGCATTTCGCCGTGCCGGTCTGGCAGATCAAACGGGCGCGCCGGTGCCGGCTCGGCCGGGTCTTGACGGCCAAAGACAAAATGCTTCAGCTTATCCACAGCGAGGTTGGCAGCCGCTGGCACAAGCGCGCCCATGAAGAGCGGGCGGCGCAGGCCGTCGCCGATCCGACCGAGCAGCAGCAGGCGCGCCACCCCCAGGAGCCAGAGCAGGAATCCGGCAAGCGCGAACCCGGCGTGGACGGGCGCCTCGCCGGCGACGGAGAAGACCACCACCGCCGACGCGCCGAGCAGCATGATGAGCGAAGTGTTGGGAGCCGGATCTGCCATCGACATCGACTGCTAGCTCGTGCAGAGTACTGGAACCGGTGGTTGCGTTTGCCTATGTTCGAAGTGCGCCGGGTGCCATGTAGCCGTGCCGGCTTTATAGGCAGATTGATGAGATTAGCGGGTGCTCGTCCGTGTCACGCACCAGCCATGTGTACCGAATCCGTGTCGCGCTGCCAGCCTGCCATGTCCAGGTGAAATCCTTTCGAATTTTTTCGGAGGCATCATGTCGCTTTTGTGCTTTGTGCTGACCTCATGTCAGATGCATGCGGGTGGTTGAGAGGCCTCGCGGTCATCGCCGGTCAGAGCATCTGACCCTTTGGGTACGGTGGTCACGTCATGGTAGTCGTCAGACCTCCTCTGGTTCTCCTGGTTGGGAAAGGCAAAATACCCACTTTAACCCCAGAACTTTACGCGAAGCGTCAACTTCGTTCCTCGTTCGCCAATTTAATCCCTCAACTTTTATTTACGTCAAACCCGTCCTTGTGTTGATGTGATGCTCTATGTTAACATAAAACTAATGCAAAAAGTCTATTTTATCCTTGGCTTATCTATGTCAAACATGTATATGCTCATACTCACTTAATATATGCACATAACAATATATTTTTTAAACTAACATAAAATATGATTTCTAAAAAGTGTATCTACTCATACTCTTTAAAGTCATTCATGCGAATTTGATAGGCAAAATAAATGTACTCAAACAAGTATTTACTCATATTCTTTCGGCATATATACAACTCAATGTGTGTAGGCATGTTCTAAAATCAACATGTGCTCATATACTCGTGGTACGTTATACATGGAGCTATATATGCTCTATGTATGTATTCATACTTCCCTCCACAAAACATATTTATCCTTATATTTATTTTGGATCATATGTTATTGTAATTCTAAAGGTGAAAATTGAAGAGAGAAAAGAACTAATGGTAAAATGGACCTTTTGTATTAGTTTCATACCAATTGGAGCCACATTTCAGCACAATGACGAGTTTAACCCGAAAATGAAAGTTGATGGACTAAATTGACCAATCTAAAAGTTGAGGGACTAAATATGGAGCCACATATCATTATTTTCAGCTTGCTCTCCTTCATGCATCGCCATGGCGAGTTGTATGGTAAAGTTTAGGTGGTAGCATAATACTATTCAGAGGTGTTGTGAGGCTAGTTAGTCAAACTCAGACCAGAGGGAAATGGAGCCTCCTGAGCAATGCACGCCGCTCGACACCGTGCCGGTGGGAGACAACCACCACCCGTCCCATACTGACGTTCCCCACCTCTCGCCGGCGACGGCCGGTAACCCCCACCTACATCCTCCATCCAAATCCTACCAATGTTCGCTGGCATCTTCACACGCCGCGGAGGAGGCACTGTACCTTCTCTACTACTTGGATGCTGAAGAAGACAGCTCGTGCTCTCGTTGCTTCAATGAGCAGGCACTGAAGATAGAGAAGGCACAGCAAGCAGCATTGGAGATGGAGAAGGCGCAGGCATTGAAGACGGAGAAGGTGCTACAAGCGGAGAAAAAAGGTGAGCAGGAATCTGGGGACAGTGCACAGGGTAGCGACACGGCACCTCCCGTCGGGGCTGAGTTTCTTTGATGCTGTGAAGACTTGTTGCATGGGATTGGGTGCTTGAGAAGTCGCTGCAATTTCGACAGCTTTCGTGTCGTACTCGTACGATCGCCTTAAGTCTCCACGTAGTGTCAACTCACATTTAGGTCCTGGCATCTTGAGTACCAGGTACACGTAGTGTGGTATAGCTATAAACTTAGCCATGGCTGGTCTTCCGAGTATGGCGTGGTAAGAAGTTTCGAAGTCAGCAACCTCAAACCTGATGTACTCGGTTCGGTAATGCTCCTTGGTGCTGAAAGTGACTGGTAGGACAACTTGTCCTAAAGGTATGGCAGCATTGCCTGGGACAATTTTGTAAAATGGTAAATCCGTTGGAGTAAGCATGTCTGTGACGTCGAGGCACATTTTCCTTAGTGTTTTGGTGAAAATGACGTTGAGTCCGCTTCCGCCATCGATGAGTACTTTGGTAAGTCTTGAACTTGTGACGATAGGGTCGAGTACCAGAGGGAATCAGCCTGGTTCTGAGAAACTTGTCCATTGGTCCTTTCTGCTGAAAGTTATGGGTATTTCAGACCATTTGAGTGGTGTAGGAGTTGCTGGCTCGATAGCTATAATCTCTCTAAGTACTAGCTTATTGGACCGCTTTGACGCGGTACCCGGGATTCCACCAATAATGACGTTGACCGTCTTAGAGGTAGTTTGGAACTTGCCTTCACCTTTGTCAGCTTTGTCGACCTTGCCTTTACCCTTGTCCTTCTTATGACCAATGTCTTCGGGAGGTAGTGGTGCGGGTAATTCTTACATTACTCAGCGCATGCTGTAGCAATCAATCGCTGAGTGTTTGCTGTTTGGATGCCATGGGCATTATTTCTTGAGTAACTCGGTGAAGGAGGGCCCGTCATTGCGTCTGTGTGACCCTTTCTTGCTTGAGTTGGACATAGCCGCGACAGTGTTGTCAGGTTTGCGCTTGCGGTTCTGATTACTTGAGTAGTTGTTTTGAGTATCATTGTTGCGGTTTCTGTCTTGTTCATGATTGTTGTTATTGTTGTCGCGACCGCGGTTGCGATGAGAGCCAAATCTCTCATGCTCTTTGTCTTCTTCATCTGCAGCATGATTTTGAGATCTTTGATGGTGGCTGGATATCGTCTACCAAAGTCTTGGTATGTTCGACGATCCTAGAGGCCATTTTGAAAGCACTAGATGACGTCTCCTTCAGAAATGTCGACTATTGTAGCCTTCTTTTCAAAGAAACGACGTAGGTAGTCACGAAGTGTCTCACTTTCTTTCTGTTGCCTGGGCGAGACATGGAGCCCGCGTAATTATTAGTGAAAACTTTCATCAATTCTTCCCAGGAATCGATTGATTTAGGTTTGAGTGACTCGAGCCATGTTAACGGTGTGGGTTCCAGGCACATGGGAAAGTGAATGACCTTTGTATCATCATTTCCCCCAGCTACTTGAACTGCTAGTGAGTAGCATTGTAACCATTGGATTGGATCTTGCTTGCCATCATACTTGGTGATCCCTGTCGGCTTGAACTTCTCGGGTAGTTTAGTCTTCATGACCCATGTAGTGAAAGTGGGGAAGTAGTCATAGTCATTGGCTTCACGTTCGTGTTTGCGGCGACGGTTGTTATTAATTACCTCTCTTAGGTCGCTGAAGATTGAGGCTTCGCGATCAGCTCTGTGGTGGTGAGGGCTCTTTGTTGAATTGGTGTAGCTAACCTCTCCTGCGTCCCTATTTCGCCTTGGGGCGTCGCGTTCATCTCTACTTTGCCTTCGATTGTGTTGTCTTGGCTAGTTGACTAATTCGTTACTTTTTCTTGGAGCCTCATGATTGTCACCGTGGACTCCATTGTCTCTGCTGCCATCCTGGTGGGCTGAGTTGTGAGGAATAGATGGGATCGGTGATTCCTTGTTAAGTAGTTTGTAAGCTTGTTCTACGAGTTGTGCAATTAACTTGTTGCCCCTTTTCGCGAGTTATGTTGTTAACTCGTTGTCTCTATCATGAGATATGAGAGTTGATATGAGATTGATCGAGGTGATTGCTGCGAGTAGAGTGTTGTGCTCTCGAGCTTGCACTGTGTCGAATGCTCTTTCGAGGTTCACGATAGGAATGTTTGTAGCTAGTAGTTGGCGACGATCTGTTCGGGCAACATTGCATGTCCTTCTTTGATTTCTCTGTTCAGAGGTTTCATCTTGCGAGGCGTTAGCTGACAATTCATCTTGTGAGATGTTGTCGCGTTGTCCAATCCATCGAGGAGTTCTTTGCTGGCTGGCACCCGCGTCGTTGTTTGGTGACGTGATGATGAAGATTTCTCTATCCGGGTAGTAGCTTCCAGAGCTTGATGTTGCAATGTCCGTAGTGCTTCCTTCTTCGCGGGTTGAAGTAAGCAGGATACCCTCTCTATACGGGAGGTTGTCTATGTGAGCGACAAAGCGCGACTCATAATCTTGGGCAAGGAATGGTGGCTTTATCCCAAGCCAATAAACAAATCTTCCTTGCAGAGTTGAAGTAATTACCAAGCCTTGAGCTGGGCCTGATAAAGGGATCTCTTGGACGGAGTCCGAGTCGTAGTTGTAGTCCTTAACTGTCTCTAGTCCGGATTGGACTCGAGTAAGGAATTCTTGGTGGACCACGGTTGCGTTACGGAGACCATGTGGGAATCGACTTCGAATTGAAGTCGACTTACGGGATGACTTGGACGTGAGCCTGTGCGGGCTAGTCCGAATCGAGGTTGAGTCCGAGCCGTAGTCGAACTCAATGTTGTTGACGTTGAAATTTTGCATCTTCTCGATGAGATTCTCTGCTTCTTGCTGAAGAAAGTTTTCGTCGAGACACCTCTTTTCCTGGTTGTTGGTGATGCAGCGTTGAAAGGATCCAGCGCCGTCAGCGATGTAAAGCCAGGAGCCGAATACAAAGGTTGCGCCCGCCTCGAAGGCGAATGCAGGCTTAATGATGACTAGTGCCATCGATCTCGCGCGGAGAAACTCGACGACTTCCCCTACCTGGCGTGCCAGCTGTCGGTGTTTTAGACCGACAACCTTCCTAGGGAGTATCCAAGGTGGTCTTTTGTGTAGTGGGTGTCGTTGAGAATCAAGGAGTCGATGGTGACGCAAGGAACACGATTTAGATAGGTTCGGGTCGCTAGATCGCGTAATACCTTATGTCCTATGTGTTGGTTGTATTGATCTTGTTCTTCGTCGTTTGGAGGGGGTCCCTGCCCGCCCTTATATAGTCGGGGGAGCAGGGTTATAGGGTGGATTGTGTATGAGTCCTAGTCAAGTACGTTTACAGAGTCCTACTCTAACTCGGTAGAGTAGTTTCCTTTTGACCTGACTAGTCTTTGGGGAGTCCATGAAGCCTACACGCCCTGCAGAGTAGTCTTCATGTCGGAGTAGGTTCCGGGTACGCTCCCTTGAGTGGGTCCGTACAAGTCTTCTGGTAGACCCGGGGGTGCCTAGCTGACACCTCCCACCCTTCGTCGGATTCCCTCGCTCGTCGTAAAGCTGGCCTCCCATCGCGTCTCCTATAGGGATGCGCTCTTCAGACCACGGACCTTCAAACCAAGATTCCCCAAGGATTCGTCATCTCACGGAAAGTAGGTATGGCTCCAGGAGAGAAAGAGAAAGTAGAGCTTGGGGGTCACCTTGGTCTGGTCACAACTTGGACCCACAAGCATTCATGACCCCCGAGCTCCTTCACACGCCACCACGCAATGGCTCCAGTTGCTCAAGGTGAAGGCTGGAACACGGTGCTTCAAGTGTCTAGCTCCAAACCACTGCATTGAAGTATGCAGAGACCCGCCTAGGTGCCTTTTGTGTCTGCGCTCAAGACACAAAGCTTGCCACTACTGCTCCCACCGCATCCAAGCTACCTCCGTCTCCCCCACCGTCCCCATTGCCGCAACTTATGCCACATCCCTCCCCAGCATCTCTCGTTCCCAAGAACCCAAAGCTTCTGCGGCTCTTCCCCTACGGTCGCACAGTGCGGCTGTGCAAAAGAGTGCCTTGACGAAGGTCACCATGGAGTACGGTGACCCGACACTCATCCCTGGTGCAGCACACAGGAGACCGGACCGTGTTACGGTCTGTGTGCCATGCTCCACTGTGGTGAGGGAGGAGGAGCGGCAGCTCTCCCTAATGGCGCTCATCGGAGTGCAAGTCGATGCTCGGGCGAAGCTCTCAAGCGAAGCGGTGCGCCGGGATGCTCTACAACAACTTTGCATCCCGACACACGAGCTAGGGGTGAAGCGCCTAACGGCCTCTACCTTCCTCCTTCACTTTGCCACCCCGAAGCAAAGCACCGCGGTGCTTTGCCTTAGAGGTTTGGCTGCTAGACAAACCGCTCTGCGCCTTATGCCATGGATGCATCGGGTTAGTGCCTCAGCTGCCAAGCTCATGTATCGTGCAAGAGTCTGCATTGAAGGGATACTAGAGCATGCTCAGTAGATTGAAACCATAGCTAAGCTTTTCAATGCCCCAACATTTATAGAGGGGATTGATAATGAGCATGAAATCGAGCAAGAGAGAGATTGTTTGTGTTTATGGGTGTGGACGGATAATCCTGATGGTTTAGCAAAAATGGTGTCTTTACAAGTTGCAGAACCCCTAAGTTTTCCAGACGAGTACTATTGGAAAATGGGGGAATTTGATTTGCCAACAAGTAGATCTGGTCCTGCTGAGATGCTAAAGTATAATGTGATTATCCATCTGGACAGGGTTCTGGATTATTCGCCTTTGCCAAGCAGTCCCTCACATGAAAGTGTCCACAGCGGGATTACTGGCCTGCCTGATGATCTCTTTGAGGAAGAATGGCCAGTGAAACACCATTTTGTGTGGCATTATGGGGTCCTTGATGATAGAGTTGTCAGGCGTAGAGTGCCAGTTCAAGAGAGGCTTAGTGGGCGGCGAGGCAGATCACCGTCGGGCGAGGAGGTGCAGGAGGTCGGAGGCCAATGCAACAGCCACCTCCAAGTTGGCATGACTTGGGAAGGGCCGAGGCAAGGGGGTTCCATGGTGGTTCCAGCAATCAGGATGATGGGCGAAGGAGCTTCCATGGTCGCTGTCACCAGCATGCCGGGAAGAAACTCTCCTCATGGCTAATAGTAACCATAAAGGGGGCTCCGGCAAGATGTACAGTGTTGGTGTTTTATACCAGCAAGCTACCAAGGAGGTACCCGAAGTAGTAGATTGGTTGGCGCGGAATCGTCAGACCTAGAATTTGAAGGTAAAAGTGCGGACACAAGACACGGATTTATATAGGTTTGGGCCGCCAGAGTAGCGTAATACCCTACGTCCTGTTTGAGGTGTTGTATATTGCGCCCTACGCTTGGGTGTTGTTTGGTGTTGAACCTCTTGGTGGTTCTGAGGGTTCTCATGTTGTGCCCTGCCGATCTAGGTACCCCTGCCCTCCTTTATATACTCCAGGGGCGGAATAACTTGTCGGTTACAAGGAGGAGTCCTAGTAGGATTACGTGGTATGAGTCCTAGTAGGATTACAGAGGAATCCTAGTAGGAGTCTGTCTTCTTCCTGCCTTGCGGGTACTGAAGATCTATCCCCGAAAAGCCCCCGAGCGCTTCATAGTCGAATGTAGCAGTCTTCAAGTACTTTTCAGATCCTCACGGAGTAGTTCTGGTGCTCTTTGAGTACTTTATCTGGCTGAATCTTCAAAGTTCCTCAAAGCTGAAATGAGGCTATGGTGTGCTCAAGCCTTGATCATCTCTATATTGTAGTCTTCATATATGGAGGGCGGCGAAATTCGCACTCCATATGGAGCAGCCCCCGAGCCTTAGGTTGAATTGTAGAATCAGGCTGAGGGTTAATAAAAGCTTAAATTTTCTTCTTTCAACTTGAAAAAAATTAACTATTGGGTGTAGCTTATCAGCCCTTGAATCTTGAATCTTCACACAAGTCATCATCCGAGTAGTTTCGGGGCGTCCAATGCCTGAGCTTATACGCCAGGTGAGCTGTAGGAGCCACGTCGAGTAGTTATTGGCGCTTAGCCCCCGAGCTTGGAATCTAACTGAGTCACTGGAAGTATTTCCGAGTAGTATTGGGCGCTTAGCCCCCGAGTTTAGAAACTAGCTATGCCTTTGGAGGTACGCTTAGCGTCATAGAGCGTCGTCGCCGAAGCTTGACCTGAAAGAAAAGATGCATACATTATATAGCATATTTGTAGAATATTGAAAACTACTAAAATTTATTCCGTGATCAATATAAATGTTTCATGTCATGCTCTTATTTTGGTCATATTTCTCCCGAGTAGTTAGCCTGCGGTGTTTAGGCTCTTGGTCTCTGTTTAGCCGTAGCCACTGTGTGGCAAGACCTTTGTCTCTTGTATGCGTATGGGCACTGCCGTTTGCACAGGTGAGATCTTTGTCTCGTGTATGTGTGCTAGCATTTAGGCATGATAGATGATCTGAGACTTTCGTGAATTAAGGCATGTTCTACCCAAGAAGATTAGTGACCTTAAGAGAAGACAAAACTAAGTAGTTGTCATTGCGACAAAAAGAGAGTGCAATTGCGCGCAAGAGTTTGCTGCCCTCCGGTGAGTAGAGCGCGTGTTGTGTGCAAGAGTTTGCTGCCCTCCGGTGCGTAGAGCATGTGTTGTGCGCATAAGATTTGTGCCTTCTTAGGGTGTAGCTGTTGTGAGCCTCCACTATTTAGTGCATCAAATCTGTGGCTATTGCCTCCAAAATTCAATGTACCAAACCTGTGACGGTGCCTCCAAAACTCAGTGCACTAAACTCGTGGCCATAGCCTCTGTAATTTGGTACACCAAGCCTGTGGTTGTCGATCAACATATCCCAGGAATTGTTGGCAAAGTGTAGCTCTGTAGGGTAAATCCCGTTGAGAGGAGTACACAAATAAGTAGTTGGCACGTTGCCCTTCATGCGGAAAACAAGCCGAAAATTTATATAAAATTAAAAAAGTGACTTAGCTTGATTCATGGATGATTGTCGATGAATCTGTGTCAATTGTTGATGAAGCCAACTAGTCGGAGTCGATTCCGACTAGTTATTGATTATGTGGAACCCGCCCTCGACTTGTTTCTAGCTGAGATGAGTAGTTGAGGTTGTTGTCGATGAAGCCACGATGGTTGTTGGTGAAGCTGGCTAGTCGGAGTCGATTCCGACTAGTTATTGATGAAGTAAGGCCTGTCACAACTAGTTTCTAGTCGAAACGAGTAGTTTTCCGGCGTGTTGGTGAGCAGCGTAGTCGAAGTAGTCCGTCCTCAACTAGTTTTCTAGTCGAGAAGAGTACTCGAAGTAGTCATCGGCAAGTCGGCGTTTCTAATTGTTGGTGTTGCCGTGAAAAACCGGAGCCTTCTGGTGGTCCTTTGTGTGCGTGTAGCATTTTTCACCAATTGCATCTCACGGGAGAAAACAAGTCGCAAAAGGTAATCATTACTCTGTCTCGATGCGCATGTTGCAATAAGACTGGATTTCTTTCTCTCTACCGATCGGACAGTAGCAACATGATTTTTTTCTGCATCAGACTCTTACGTGGGAAAAGTATTTGATTACGCTTCGGGTTGGATGTGAGCGTCTGGTTGCTTGCTAGCGCCGGCAGCGGCAGGTGGCCACTTTGAGCGATTCTTTTCTGCCTCGAATCCCGACTCATCGTTTTTGACTTGGATTCGGCAGAGGAACACGTTGAGCTGCTGTTCGGTTACCATGAGAGTACCTGTTCACTGTCCCAAGGAGCAACAGAATCCAAGAGGAAAAGCGAAAGAATTGCCTATAGGCCCAAGAATGATCTGTCTATTAAAAAACATGCCACACAGTTGCTCATGAAGAAGTGTGGAATTCTTAATCCAAAGAAGATGGCTGATGAAGCAGATCACCATAGATTCAGGAGTCAGTTTGTGGACCCCCTCCAAGACAGCGCAGTGGATGGCTTTCGAGATGCACTTGATCTGAATGATACACAGGGAGGGCCTCTTAGTGCGGTGACACTGGAGGCAAATGAAGAATTTCACTGCATCTATAGAATGGGGGTGGGGTGTGTGTGTTTTGTATCAATTCCATATGTTTTCTGTTATGGTGTTTGTGGATGTGTTGTTTGTGGTGTCCAGTGTGGAAAGGTGTTCAGAAGTTCAGGGTAGAGTTGGTATTGTGGATGGAGGGAGAGCCCAGTCTGGGCTGTCCTTTTCATGGTTACTTTGTATGGGTTGTTGGAAGCTACATGGTTGGCTGTAAAGGAAGGGGGTTTGTCAAGGAAGAGGGTTCAGGGGTTCTTGGCAAAACAAGGGCACTGATAGACAGCAAAGGGAACGAAAATGCAAATGAATGAACAGAAATGCATCATTTTAAACTGTAATGTGAGGGGACTTAATGGAAGAGCTAGAAGAAAGGTGGTAAAGGATCTTGTGGAGGAGCACAGTTGCACTATTGTGTGCCTCCAAGAAACAAAGATGGAAATCATAGATGAATTTGTGGTAAGGGAGACTTTAGGGCCACAGTTTGCAAGAAGCTACACTTATTTACCGGCGCAAGCAACCAGAGGAGGGGTCCTGCTTGCAGTGCATGAGGATTACTACAATATGTCCTATTCTGAACCAAAAAACAATACACTCATGGCTAAATTAGAAGCTACAATAGCACCAATTAGTTGGTGGATAATGGGAGTCTGTGGCCCATAGGATGAAAATGATAAACTTCTATTCCTGAATGAGATCAGGTCTTGTAAGCCGGTAGACTCAGACAAATAGCTCCTGTTGGGGGACTTCAACATGATCCTAAATGCTGAAAATAAAAACAACACAAATATTAACAGGATGATTATGGGAGCCTTCATGACAGCAGTGGATGACATGGAATTGAAAGAGATTCACTTTCTCTTACTTGGACAAAACAATGTAACACATACTAGAATTGACAGAGTTTTTTTGCTCAGGGGAATGGGAGTGCATGCTACCTAACTGTATCCTGCAGGCAGACTCTTCATTATCTTCATATCATTGTCCATTGTTGATGACTGCACATAATAACTTGAAGACATTTAGAGGGTTTAGATTTGAATCATTTTGGCTGAAAATGAGAGGATTTAGAGAGGAAGTAAGTGACATCTGGAACAAGCACTAGTCACTGCATAACCCTTTCCTCAGATTGCACACCAAGATGCAGCGTACGGCAAGGAGGCTGAGGCTTTGGGTGAGATCAAGAATTGGAAATAACAGGCTCCTGTTGGCTGCTGCCAAGCAACTGATACTGATCCTAGATGTTGTTCAGGAACACAGAATTTTAACCCCCCAAGAGTTACTACTAAAAAGGGATTTGAAGAATAGACTCCTAGCCATGTTAGCAATTGAAAAACTACGAGTAAGACAACAATCAAGAATCACATTCATTAAAATAGGAGTGCAAACTCCAAATACTTCTTTCTCAATGCTAATGGCAGAAGAAGAAAAAACTTCATCAAGACATGGAACACAGATTAGGGGGTTATACACTGATAGGAAGAGAAAGATAAAGCCAACTTGGATCATTTCAGTTCAGTTCTTGGGAGCACAACAAAAGGAAATGAAACACTAAACTGGGAACTAGTCAATCTGCCAAGGCAAGACTTGCAACATCTAAAAGATGATTTCACTAAAAAAGAAATTAAAGAGGCCATAATGGACCTGAAGCCAGAGTCAGCACCAGGGCCTGATGGTTTTATTGGGATATTTTTCATGACTTGTTGGGACATCATCAAGGATGATCTAATTCTAGCAGTCCAGTACTTTCAAAACCTACATGGGCAGCACTTTGACATACTGAACTCAGCTCATATTGTGCTCATATTGAAAACTATTGAGGCAGCAAAGATAACCGATTAGAGGCTGATCAGCTTAACAAGCAGCACATCAAAGATAATTTCAAAGATTCTGGCCAACCATCTCTCACACTCACTGACTGTGCTGGTGTCCCGAAATCAAAGTGCCTTCATTAGGAAACGAAGTATTCATGATAACTTCCTTTACACTCAAAATTTGACAAGAGATTTACGTAGGTCACATAGGCTAGCTTTATTTCTCAAGCTAGACATAGCAAAAGCTGTTGACACAGTTTGGTGGGATTACTTGATGGAGGTGGATGGAGCACATGGAGTTTGGCACAAGATGGAGAGAATGGATCACAATACTGCTGTTCATTGCAACTTCGTTAGTATTGGTAAATGGTTCCCAAACTGCAAAATTCATACCCAGAAATGGGCTGAGACAGGGGAATCCATTATCACCGATGCTGTTCATTTTGGCCCTAGAGCCACTGCAAAGACTTCTGGCTTTGGCTGAGCAAAACTCTGCATTATCTCATATAAGCAATAGAGCTGCAAAAATCAGAGTTAGTTTATATGCGGATGATGCAGCAGATTTTGTCAATCCTGTCAAGGAAAAAATTGACACTATCAAAATAATCTTTGAAACCTATGGAAGTGTGTCAGGGCTTAACATCAACATTGCAAAGAGTGCTGCATATCTTATTCAATGTGAAGGCGTTCAAGTGGAGCAGGTGCTGCAAAATCTGCCTTGCCAGCTAAAAGATTTTCCATGCAAGTATCTGGGACTGCCATTGAGTCTTAGAGAATTACGAGAATTGAAGTGCAACCTTTCATTGACAAAATTGAAGCAAAGCTACCTGCTTGGAAGGGTAAACTTCTTGATAAGGCTGGTAGACTGACCCTTGTTAGGTCAGTTCGTACTTCGATGCCTATATATTTTCTATCGGTCTTCTCCTTGCAAAAATGAGCTCTCAAAAAGATTGACAAGCTGAGAAGGGGTTTCCTATGGAAGGGCTCTGATAGTGCACAAGGAGGTCACTATCTTGTGAGATGGAAAAAAGTTGTGCTGCCTAAAAGCAAGGGTGGACTAGGGATCCTAGACCTTGACACATTCAGTCGGGCATTGAGATTGCGGTGACTCTAGTATGAATGGAACGAACCGGACAGGCGATGGGTAGGAACTACAACGCCTTGTAGCAACATAGATCGTCAGCTATTCAAAGCAAACACTGTTGTGATAGTTGGAGATGGAACACATGCAAAGTTTTAGCACTGCAGCTAGCTCAATGGCAAAGCACCGATGGATATAGCACCTAACCTTTACAAGCTTGCGTGGAGGAAAAATCGATCGGTGCAGGAAGATTTAACTAATCACAATTGGACAAGAGGACTATGGCGTATGAACTCGGTGGAATAAATGATTCAATTCGTCACATTGTGGGACTTGGTTCAGAATGTTCAGTTAACCGGTCAGGAGGACAACATCCGATGGAAATGGACATCAACTGGTGTACACACTTCAAAGTCTGCGTACATGGCACAATTACAAGGCACGTACTTATACTTTCAAGCCTTGAACATATGGAGATTTCACGCACAAGGAAAGCAGAATTTCTTTGCTTAGATGCTAGTTCAGAGCAAAATCCTCACAACAGATAAACTTATGGCAAGGAATTGGCCATACTCACCACTATGTGCTCTATGTGATCAAGTTCCAGAAACAGCGTCTCACCTATGCTTGCAATGCCCCTATGCAAAAGAAGTATGGCTGCTGGTTGCCAATTGGATAGGCGTTGATGCAATAATGCAGGCAAGAAATGAGGAGGACATTGAAGAATGGTGGAACAGATCGCTGGCCAAGCTGAATGGCAAGTGCCGACGATCAATTGCAACTATCATGATGTACACAATGTGGCATACATGGAGGGAAAGAAACTGAAGAGTCTTCGACAACAAATCTCTTCGGCCTAACTAAGTTCTCAGTTTGATTCAAGACCGGCGTGTGGAAATCCTTTGTTAGGAGATGAGCTCCATGTATTTTAATGTTGTTTGCCTATCATTATGTTCTAGTGTCCGAATGAAACCATCTCATTTATGTAATTGACAACTATTTGTGATTTGGAACCTCATTTCTCTCTTAAATGCAAGGCAGTGCTCCTGCCAATCTCTACTATATAAAAAGCAAAGTGGACACAAAAACATGGTCCGTCATTGGGACGGGGCACGATTGCCCTCACTCCCACGTTCCTCCGCCGTCGGTTCGAGGTCCCTCCACCAGGAAGCTGTGGATTTGGCACTCACGGGAATTGCAGCGCACCGGGCTTCCTCCTCCGTCCATCCTCCACACGAAACCCTGCGTCCCCTGTCACTCGCGTGAATTCCTCCTCCGTCCGTCCTCCGCGCGAAACCCTACGTTGCCGCCAGCTCTCCCTCCCTTCGTCCTTCTCCCTACGTCGCCAGTTGCCGCCGCCCCTTCTTGCGTCACCAGCCGCCACCGCTCCTACTTGCCTTCTTCTATCCGCGTCTCGCTCCCAAAGAAGCCGCCGCTCCCGCACGCCCGCACTCCATCCCAGTCGCTGCCCGCGGCGCTGCCCCGTGGAGGTCGCGACGTCGTCACCGCACCTCGCCGGATCTGATGGCCGACCCCCCTACCTGCCTTCTTCTATCCGTGTCTCGCTCCCAAAGAAGCCGCCACTCTCACACGCCCGCATGCCCGCACTTCGTCCCGGTCGCTGCCCGCCGCGCTGCCCCATGGAGGCCGCGACACCGTCGCCGCACCTCGTCGAAGCCACGCGCCTCGCTGGATCTGACGGAAGACCCCTCCCCTACATGCCTTCTTCTATCCGCGTCTCACTCCCAAAGAAGCCGCTGCTTCCGCACACCCGCACTCTGTCCTGGTCGCTGCCGTGCTGTGGAGGATCAGCCAACGTAGGGTCTGAACACTGAGCTACCATGCTGTGGAGGATCAGCCAAGGCAGGGTCTTAACACTTGTGTTTCAGGGGAGGGAGGCAGTTAAGGAGCTCCATACGGCAGCTACACAAGGGTAAGGAATCTTTTTACCGCTCTGCATAGTGGATTTCTATTGCTGCATGTTTAGTGATTTTGATGATCTTATAGAGCAAATTTTGAAAGCATGGTTTGTGTATGATTGTTTTATCTCAGTTCCCCATGAGAGGTGCTTTCAACACATGGAAACATAGCATAGAACTGAAACTTGCTTCCTGATGTCAACGATTGCTTAAAACAAAGTACTGTGGATATTTAATTGTTGAGCCCTTGTCATTTTTAGAATTGGTCTGTGTCCTTGCCAAAGAAAGGTTTATACATTCTAATGGTCATATCTATCTGATTAAAGATTTCCATTTTGTGCCCTCCCCAAAAAAAAGATTTCCATTTTGTGACAGTGATTGGTATTAGTAGCTCTGCGATTGCAACTGATCATATATAAACTGCATTCCTTATAGGTACATTCCATAGATCATCATCAAACTCGGAAGAGGTGAAATGTCTGCCTGGTGGTAAGGCCAAGAAAAAGGTTGTTCCCTACCGCTACTGTCTGTTAGAGTTTTAGCAAAATGGGGTATCTGTGGATAGCTTTTTTCATTGGTGGTACAGAGAATTTCTTCAGTGACAAGATGTTATGATTGAGAATATTCTATTTTATAAAATCTTTGTATGGTAGCAAAGTCGTCTCCTAGCATTTTCCATACTCACTTGAAAGATATTATAGACATTTGGTTTGGGTGCTGGGATAAGGAGGAGAATATGCTTCCTAGAACTGCTAGAAAAAGTTATTCTAAAGGTCAAGTAATACACTTACCTATATTGCTTTGGTTTTATATTATGTGGGAAATGGTCTTGTTATAATTATTTTGACCTATCTATCTTACAGAACACATGGATCACAACGTGGCCAACATGCATCTCAGCATCAAATTCTCACATGGAAGCAGGTGATAGCATTCAGGGATCGCACTATAGTATGTCAGTTTGACAATTTTGGAATTATGTGCTCCATTCCAGTAGCAAACTACAGGGTAAATTTGAGTGATTTAGTCCACGGAACTGACAGTGTGTCTGTTATCTGAACTGACAGTGAAGGAGGGTCCACTGCTTTTCTGATTGTGGATCAACTGATGAAGGTAGGAGCTTCCTGCATTTTTGCGGCGGTGGTGTTAACTCAAAACTATTTTCTGACGGTGATATTGTTATTGGAGAAAGAATAAACTATTTTAAACAATTCAAAAAAAATTGCAATTCCAGTCAACAAATCAGGAAAAATAGGAGTCCCTAGGCATTTGCAACATACCAAATTTAGGGCCCTCAACCAAATAGGAATCCTTATATATATAAGTAACTTTCTAATGTTGTTCAACTTTAGTGAAAAATTGAAATTCGTTAATACATAGAAGTAGGCTAAGCAGAATTTGAGTTTAGAAAGGCAAGTTCTTGTAACTTTTCATCAAGGCACTCTTATTGTTGTATGGTAGATAAAGTTTGCAGAAGTTCCTAGCAAGGCCAAGGCCGATATTATTTGGACTCATGAGTCCACAGTAGAATGTGTGAAGGCTTCCATTTCCTCTCATATTTGTTTTTTATTTTCAATGTATACTACTGATCATATTTTTTCTGTGCATTTCCTTTCAGCTGCTTTTTGGACGGTTAGGACTTTGAGGATCTGGAAGGGCATCTTCAGGTAGAAATGATTCTATTGAAAGTGGGGATAGCATATGTCTATGTCTGTGTGATGCGCTTTCTGGTACAAAGGATATGTATAATGGCCTGCTCATCTTACCTGAAATAGTTCCTTCTATATCTAACTTTATGGTACGAAAACTAAGACATTTTTTGGGCAAATTCTATATTGTACGTTTGATCTACTGAATAGGCAGTCGAGACCGGATTCGTACCCCTGCACCATCTTAAAGTCTGTGCAATCTGCCTTCATTGTGTATATGTCAATGTTTTCTGCAATGTTTTTTTAATCAGTAATTCAGTACCTATATGCCATAAAATGGATTCTTATTTGGCATGTTTAAAAGTAGGAACCCCATGCTCATATATAATACACACCTTTTCCTTTTATATAACCCAACTTAATTTAGAATTGTGTGATAATTCAGAGTTTAAACATACAAATAATTTCTTAGCTCAATAGGTCGTTTCATCTCTTTCTTGATCCTCAGGTTCAAATTTAGTTTGATCTTTTTGGATACATAATAGCTAACATGGCCTCCTGTTAACACAATGCAGTGTAATTGATGATTGATGTAGACTTTCAACAAATAAATTTGATTATTATTACTTCCAGTCATTCTCTTTTATCCTGTAGAGTCCTTCAGTTAGGCATTTCAGCATATTCTGAGGCCTAAGTGTAACAAGGAGTCTAAGTAGCCCTCTCATCAATGTTGACCTGTCAAGAGAGAAATTGGAAATAGGCATGTCTATAACCGTTCATTCTATTCTTTTCTTTTGCCACGAAAGTTCATTGGTTATCTGACCATAGATGGTTAAAAATAAAAGTTACAACACATTCATAAACAATGATATCCTTTATGACTGAAAATGTCTCCAGTGACTATGCTGTAAGTTAACACAATCTTGTGTGTTTCCAGATGGTGTATTTTCTCTAGATCTATGCTAATGTCCTCCTGTGCTGATGACAATGACTTGGAAGATGGTAAGGCCTCAAAACTCAAAAGAAAGATATAGAATGACTGGCATTTTAGGGTTCAATCGCTATCTATATGTCTTTAGAAGTTTTGTTTATCATTTAGAAACTTTCATTAAAGTTTAAATTGGATTACTGCCACATATGATGAATAGCTTTGACAACTTTGCTCTTTTCATGTGGAAGGGTTCAAATGGCAGAGGACACTTTATTTGGTGCATAAGGTTGAAATGCCACTAGCTTTATTAAAAAAATTTCCTCTGTACCTTAGGCACCCTTAGTAAAGGGCATAATAGTTTCCCATCTTCGCTTAGGGTTCTTTGTAAAGGGCAGAATACTTTTCTGTAATTTCAAATATTCCTCTTGGTCCACTTGAAGATTTTCTTTTCATAGCCTCCAATCAATACTTGATGCTTGATAGCTTACAATTCATTTCACTGTGTTTGCATGTCAGGTCTTTTTTGGCAATGGCACACTCGGATTCACAAACTTATCTTCCAACATCGAGTGGCACATCAGGTTCTGGCTCGATTGCCCGTGAATCCGGGTAATGCCATACTATACATTATTGCCGGGTTTGTAGTTTTGGTTTAGATAGTTTGTGATCCGGTTGTTGGCTGCCAGTTCTTCTGTTTCCTCTCTTTCTTCCATTCTACAATTGTATCTAATCTAAATGCAAGTGATTTCTGACCGATCTCTTTATTGATCATTTTTTTGGACATGCTCCACTTTAATCACTATTTACGATCCTGTGTTATTGCTTCTCAGGAGTCAGGCCTCAGGTAGATGGTTGCAACGTGTTGATATGAAAAATAGGTGGACATAGACGACAGTACTTAAGATGGTAAACATCTGGAAGAGGGGCGCACTGGATGTTGCCATGCTATTGGTGTTCGTGCTTTTCAACAACAGTTGCGTGCACCGCTGCATCCCTACGCTCAACATACCTGCTGCTAGCAACCCTTCGACAAACTCCTTAACAGGTCTAATTTGTAATATTTGGTTCCTTACAGTTAGCATCAACAGAAGGAAGCATGCCTGTGACATGTTTGTTAAAAATGCTAAAATGATTCAGCCTTCCGGGATCAATATTTGCCATGTGCATCGCGAATTTTGTAACAGATGATTTAGGTTGAGGCCAAATCCAGTGATTAACATGCATTCCATTTTTTTTTAAAACTCCATGAAGAAATCATGCACTCCATAGAATTTCTTTGTCTATTCATCTTGTCTTGCTTGTATATATTATCTTTAAATAGAGGTGCAAGTTTCATACCTTGCATGTATATGCGTTAAATCTTAACGGAGGTGCACATGGTGCCTTTGTGCTCTAAGATATTCGCCAGGAATGAGTGAAGATAACTTCTATTTATGAATTAAGTAAAGTCAATTGGATGCTCAGAACTTGCAATTCAATTAGGAGTCATTGCTGTAGGAAAGTGATTTTTTAAAAATTATTATGGTTATTGATATTCCAATCAAAATTTTATATCTTAGGTGTTTGAGCATTGCACATTTAATTGGAAGTTGGGGCAGCTGTATTGCTGTGCACAAACTTCATCGCCGACCACTCCAGTGGCAGGTTCTGATGGCTACCAATGGAAGTTGACTTGTTCATTGTTGGCTTGAGAAGACAATTGTTTTTTTATATACAATGATTTGTGCATGATTGTCCATATGAAAATTAATGCTTATGGAGATAATTTGTTTCAACTGTAGCAATATATGTGCAGTGTTTTTAATATTTGTGCTTATTTTCATATTATTATTGTCTCGTGAAACGCTCAGCATATTGCAATATAAATGTTTTGTTGTCCATAGTAACGCACGGGCACGATCCTAATATGTAAAAAAAAAAAGGTTGAGGGGCGAAATTAAGGCTAACTTCCTGTTCTTTAGCCTCCGGTGGAAACGTGCATGACGCGATTGGATGGCCTGTCTTCAGATGGTGTGTTCTGGCGTTTTAGATGTCGGCCTACAAAGGAGGAATGTTCTATGACGCGATGTACGAAGGAAGAAGGGTGACGCGACGACAGAAAGGGGATAGGGAAATGGAATCTTGCCTCTTGGTGAAGGGAGGAGCCCGTCAAGTTTTGGAGGAGCACCTGCGGGCAGACTCCCGGAGGTGAAAAGTAAGATCGACGTCGTTTATTAGATGTCCCCTGTTTTTTTTTAACGACCTGGACCACAGCTCGAGCGTCTCGTGACGCTGGACACATCGAGTGTGTGCGTGTCAAATATATAAATATTTTATTTTCTTCGACTAAATACTACTCCGTAAAAGTTGTAACACCGCAAAGCCGGATGTTTGATGCTATTTAGGAGGACTAAACATGAACTAATTATTGCAGAATCCCTAGCTAATTCGCGAGACGAATCTATTAAGCCTAATTAATCCATCATTAACGAATGGTTACTGTAGCACTATGTTGTCAAATCATAGATTAATTAGACTTAATAGATTCATCTCACGAATTAGACTCCATCTATGTAATTAGTTTTATAATTAAACTATATTTACTACTTCTAATTAGTATCTAAATATACGATGTGACAGGGCTAAATTTTAGCCACCCTGAAGCCAAACACCCCTTTCCCCTCGGAGGCCATTTCTTCAATGGAACAGGCGAGGTTTTTTTTGGTTGTCATTGAGTTTACGCTCTGTGTCTCTCCCTCGGTCTCTCCATCCAGTAACTTATTCTTCTTAATAGCACGGCCGATGTGGATCATTTCTTCGTCACCGGCTCACCGCTAATTTGTTTTAACGAAACGCATTCGTATCAAGCAACATGTTTCTTCCAACTAAAAAATCACTTGACTTTACTTTCAGCTCAAACAGCTTTCTTATCTGTACTATAAAGGTTCAAAACAATTGAAAATGTTTCCCCCTAAACAATTTTCTCCTACCCCTCACAGAAGGACCCACCTGGCAAGTTGAGGGGTACCAAAGTTTTGACAAGGGTGAAAACAGCATTTTAGAAAATGGTTCTGCCTTTCCGCCGCTATTTTTTTTACTGCGGAAAAAACATACCCGCCCGCGTACCCGCCCTCGCGATTTTCGCCTCCGTTCCCTCGGCGATTTTCACCTTCCAGAAACCCCGAAGCCTTCCTTTTTATTGCTTTCCTTCTGTCGCTGCCATCCCGCCCCTACTGGCAATGTTACCGTGATGAGATCACGGTGATCTCCGTGATTGACATTAACCCACGCGGCTGCCTGTGTAGTTTCCTTCTTGAACACCCTTGCCCTCAGAGGGTCACGATAATTTACTTCCTCTCCAACATATCCGCTGCAGCCGTGCATTCTCCAGCGTTCTCAGGCCGCACGCCATCCCCTTCCCACGTGTAGAAACAGATCGTGTCTGTGGTGAACCCCGGCCGGTAGTCGTGGCCGCGGCAAGTCTTGTTTGTGGTGATCGCCTCGCCGGAGCTTGTGCCAAACGTTCGTTTCAGGGTTAAGGTCGGGGGTGCAAGAACTGATCGGGGGTGCGCGCCCAGGCCAACGTCACTCGAGCGTCAGGACCCCACACCGACGTCTACGACAACAATGACTTATAGCAGAACCTGGTGGAGCGACAGGCAAGCAAGAACATATCAGTTTCCAATTTCCATCTCCTGTTTCGTTTTTCCTATTTCCAACGATGATATGTCATCATTAATTGTTCCGGCGGAGGTAGAAAAGAGGTAGGTCTTGTTTAGTTGGTCAAATTGGGAGGTGCTAAATTACTGTGCTGGCACTGTAGCACACTGTAGCGTTTCGTTTGTATTTGTGAATTATTGTCCAAACATGACTAATTAGGCTTAAAAGATTCGTCTCGCAAAGTACAACAAAACTGTGCAATTAGTTTTTAATTTCATCTACATTTAGTACTCCATGTATGTACCGCAAGTTTGATGTGATGGGGAATCTTCTTTTTGCATAGTGCCAAAGTTGGGAGTTGGGAGTGAATTAAACAAGGGCGTAGTTTCTCTGTTTACGGTTTGCGTACATGGTCCTTGCCGGCGGGCAGCGGGTCGACAACAGAGGTGGGGATCTCGTCCATGAGCCCGTCGGGCTTTCCTGAGATGCATTATGCGCGTGAAACCCGCCCATGGCCTCGCCGCCGGGGCGCACGGTGCGCCTGCATCCACTTGTACCAGTAGTACATGACCCGGCACTGCTACCGGGTGTAGGCCGCGTCGGTGGCCGTGAGCGCCACGTGGAACGGCCGCGCTGACCTCGCCGCGGCGAGCCGCCTCGCGCATCCACGCCGGCATCGCCACCACCACGCCGCCACGGAGCAATGATGAAGAGATCACCGCCTTCCTCCGCTGCCATGACATCGCGGGATGCTGCTTCGCTGCCGTCTCGCCGCCGCTGCAAGCTGCCGAGGCTAAAAAGGGTCTCCAGGGGGCTCGTTATTTTACTTCATACATGATACGTTTTCAGTACACATCCTTGTGTGCTGCCAATACTCATTTTGCTCTTAAATCTATGTTGCTCTCTTAATTTATTTGCAACGTCCAAAGTGTGTCGAAATTCATGATGCTGATGCGTTGCCATTAAAAGGACTGCTCCCGAAACGAAAAGACGAGAGGAGAATGGGACGGACCGGGCAAAGGCTCAAAGGTACAAACTGACCGGACTTTCTGCAGCAAAAAAGGTGCATGGGCCGACCTGCCATCCGAGATAATCAAATTTAAAGACGACGTCACATGAACCCCAACATCTTCCAAATATCCCATCGCCAGAAGAAAAGCAGTGGTATTTGACACTTTGTCAGTGATGGAGATACATCATGCTGCATCTCATCATAAAAAACAATTAAAGAACTTTTTTTCCTTGAAAGAGACGGTCATGTTTGTGTTTCTTTTGGTCTCGGCTAAATGACCCTTCATTCAAACGTAATTATAGGCCTGAGGGCACTGGAAGGGTAGGTGGTTCATCATCATCTGAGAGTTCACTACTCTTAGATTGGTGATTTGATCTTCACTGCTACATCTACAACAATAACTTCACCGAGTTCATTCAGAGGCAAATCATGGAGCTTGAAGACGTTGTTTAGATTAATTCCTCGCTAAGCGTTAATTAGATAACGTAATCATGTTGTAGACTTAATGATCCTAATTACTAAGTTTCATTCATGTTATTTTAGAACTAACAGTAACACCACCCGCCACAAGGAAGTCAAACGTTCTTGTCATGATTGTGTTAAACTGTAAGGCTTAGTGAGGAATGTTAAACTTAAGCCAAAGTTTTGCTTTTTGTTTGTGAATTGGTTAAGGCTCGCCTGATGATAACATAACACGTCGATTTATAGTGGCAGGAAGGCAGTGGTGTGGTGGCTGCCCCCACCTTGCCCGCCCCCCCTGCCCCTGCAGAAACTTTGGCTGTCCTTGGATCTTTTTCGTTTCTCCTCCGTGCACCTGTTTGAGGACTGATGAGCCTGCTGGATCATCACATATACAAAGCGACATACTATTATCATCAATTCATCATCTAGCATTGTGCTGGGATTATTTGCTGTGTTTGCATTTGGTACAAAAACACTCCAACTATTACGATATTCATTCGGATAATAGAAAACGTGGGCGACGCGAGTGTTGTTGGAACTAGTTATCGGTTCATTCTGAAACTCTCTACCAAGTACTGGTCCACGGAAACATGGCCTCTGCATCATTAACTTGTCTTCAGATTGTGGAACGCGCTTGCAAGTTGCAACAATTCACTTCCTGTTGTTTCCTGCAAACTTGTTTTTTTTTCCCCATTAAATGCACAGGGTAGCTGATGCTTTGAGTTTGCAAAATAGTGGGACTGATGAGTTCTTGTCGTCCTTGCTGCAATATTTCCCTCGAAATCTTGGTTACTTGGTCTTTCAATAAACAGATCATTCTTTTCTGGCTCGGGAGCAGTATAAACTACTCTCAGAATTTCAGTCCTAGTCAGCTACCGTATCAAATACTTGCTTGAGTTGTGTCATTTCATCCACAAACGGTGCTATATACGGGCGGACTAAGAAAGTATCCGGAAATTGTTTACGCAACAATCGTACAGGTGACATAGCAGTATAGTGCCAGTGTGGGTGATTAAAAAAGAAAACATACTAATCCGGTGGCCAAACTCGTACAGTATAATCGAAATTCATATCAAGTGACAGGGCTAGTACAAATCACGTGTCGCAAGTAGCCACAGGCCCACAGTGATCTGCGGGAAGACAGTAACCGGATCATCGCGTACACAAATCCACAAAATTAGAAAGTACAGCGGTAGTAGTACAGTGGTAGCAGTAGCTGTGGCGATAATAGGGATAGCGACAATTCCCATGGGTTAGGTTTTATCAGAGGCGCCAGCATTTTCGCCGTGCCGGGAAACAAGGATTTGAGCGTAGGGGGCACTTAAGCATACAACAATCATGCACGATGAAATATATACAAGACAATAGCATAGATAATATCTAAATAAAAGTTTATTTTACGATATACATAAAAGCTAAAAAAATTCGGTGAATATTACAGAGAAAAAGGGAACAATTCAATTAGCACTAGGTCTCCAGCATCAGAAAAATATAGATATCATGGTAATAATAGAAACAAAGGAGATAAGAAAGAGAACATAAAGACTAGTCCTAAATAATATAGATACAGTTGGAGATCAACACGAAGAGAGAACAAACAAGCAAAACACTAACTATATTTGTTAACTAGCTATTGAATTGTACCGTATAGGAAAAAGAAAAGAAATAAAAAGACAATAGAAAGACTAATCCTAGATTATTAGGGAAGAAAAATAAGCAATTAAAGTACTAATTAGCATTATTACCTTGCTAGTTGAATGATTAACTAGCTAATTAAAGAGGGAGCATTGTGGAGGCACCGGCATGTTGGGGGTGCCAGGCCCCCCTCAGCCCCTCCCTCCCTCCGCCACTGCGGGAAATTAGGCCGCCACCGCGTCATGACGGCCCAAGACGAGATTCTTGAGCTCCTCCTCCACTGCGGGACTCGTAGCCGCTATCGCGGGTGCTCCTGGCAGCCTGTGGCCGAACTGCAGGTGCGCAACTCCCAGAAGCCAGAGCAGGAACCCGGCGAGCGCGAACTCGGCGTGGACACCGGACGGCTCGCCGGCGCCGGAGAACAGCACCACCGACGCGCCCAGCAGCGCGAGGAAATGGCAGGGCGACATCGGGCGCGGATCCGGAGGAGGGAGAGCCCGCACTCCTGCCATTGATCAACGAGCTAGTGGAATGCTTTGGATTTGGGATCAGTTCTTGACTTGTGTTCGTTTACCATGTTGCTAGTGCCCGCGTCGATTTATAGGGGGTGTTTGGTTTGAGTGGGTTCGCCAGCCCCTCTCCGGCGCACGAACGTCGATTTACAGTGGACGGGAATCAAAAGATGAAGGAAGGAATCCTGTACCTTTAGATTTGCACCGGCCGTTTCCTTTTTATTCTCTATATCACGTCGGCTTTAGATTTGCACGACGCGTCTAAATTGGTCTTAAGATATCTCGTTACCAAGAAGGTGCGGTAACTACCAACTAGCTAGAGCTAGCCAGCTGCCGTCTCGAGCTCGACTGGAATTACGGCGCAGCATGCATGTGTATAATTTGACCCTGAACCAAGGAGTTTGTGTTAAAAGTTTCAAAAAGATATGGTAATACGGAACATGCTGTCATGTGGACTACCATGTTGAAATTTGCGCTAAAAAACAGCTTATATGAGAGGAAAAAACAAAGTCTAATTGCAGGTGCAGCAAGGAATCAGAAAACATACGTGGACACTTGGGCCATGTCTGTTACAGCTTCTCTGAATAGTGGTTCTCTAAAAATCTAGCTACCTTGAAAAGCTGTCCACAGAATCTGCTGGTAATAGAAGCAGAGTGTTTGGCAACATGATTTTTTTGTTAGGAGATTATCTGTGCTGAGTGTGTAATGACATGTATGCCTCTGAGGGTGATAATACCTTGTTTAGTTGCTAAAAAAACACAGAATGCAATAACTGCATTAATTTTTGACATTACAGGTTCACTAATTTTTAATTAATGCATCAATTATCATTAGTAGAGCCTATTACAATCTCTCCTCGTACGTCCAAAATAACAAAAGCAACTACATGAGCAATCATGCTACCAAAGCTGCAGCAATGGAATCCCACAAAGCACCCATATATCACTGTCATCTGCCACTCCCATCATGAGTAATACTTGTGCCATCCTGACCATCATTATCATCAACATAGTTTTCAAAATCAGCATCATGTATGACACTATCCCTTATGAAATTGTGAAGAGTCATAACTGCAGATATGATTCTAGCTTGCTTGTTGATGGGATAGGTAGGCAAGCTCAAAAGAATGCGCCACTTCATCTTTAGAACACCAAAATAACGCTCGATCACATTTCGAAGGGACAAATGTGCATGGTTAAACACCTCTTTGGAGCCCACCAGTTGTCTCACATGTTGCCATTCAGATACATGGTACCTTTGACCCTTGTAAGGGGCTAGATACCCCTTTCTGTTAGGATATACCGATCAACAAGATTCTCTTCTGGGGGATGTAGAAATTGCTGGTTGTATGTTTCCAAAGTATCTAGCAATACACAAGTGTCATGAACGGAACCAGGCCAACCAGTGACAACAAATATGAATCTCATATCAAAGTCGCATACCGCCATTACATTTTGTGATGCATAACCATGTTGACCAAAGTATTTTGGTTGTTCACTCAATGGGATCGTAACAGGTATGTGTGTTCCATCAATTGCACCAATACAATCCTTAAAATAGGGCCAAAACCTTGAGTTATCCCTAATCCTAGAATGAGTTGTTGTAAAGTGAGGATCTTTTGGTTTTATAATGTGACCAGCCGTGCGATTGATACTATCCAGTACATCTTCAAACTTCGTACTAACAGTTTCTAGTAAGTGTCCAAACTTATTTCTAACTTCCCTAAAAGATTGTGGTGGACCACATGCCCATAAAAACATTCCTAAAAGTTGCTAATATACTGATATCTCATAATCTTCTTCTTTCCCTTGGAGAATCATGAGCAGGCTTTTTCCCTGTGATATGCTGCTGTACAGTGGGTGCCGACTTGGGTGCACCATCCCCTTCCTCAATCTGACCATCAACACCATCTGCCCCTACAATCGCACCCTCACCTTCACCTGTCGAGTCATCTTCAATAACCCCTGGTACAAATGAGCTCTCATTTGTACAGAAAATTGAATCAAACATGATGCAAAGATCATTCATGCTCAAGTGGTACATCCTTAAACATCATACAACCTGGCATAGCCTAAAAATGTGATTGAAAAAGATATTAGAATAAGAAATAATTTGGCAATTGTTATGCATTAGAACAATACATAGTGGTGTAGCTCAAAAAATAACTCACCACATTCTGTTGCTCCCACCAAGTTTTATCAGCAACTATGCATCCAGTATTAGGATCCCTGCCCAAACCACTGGCCCTAAGATTCAAAGTCTTCCACTGTGTATACATCCTCTTCAATGCATCCCATCTATTCTTCATTTGCATATGGGTACCGCCTCTTGTTTTTTTTAATAAACTTCCTAATCAGATTTGCATATCCTACGCTATTCAGACAGTGCTGCAGCCTATTTTTGGCATTGACTTCTTCCACACAAATCTGATTGAAAACCTTTGCAGCAAATGGATCCCACTTTGCAACTTTCTTTTAGGGTTTTTCCATCTAATCATATATCATAGGAATGCATCAATTTAAATGTACAGAAACATTTGACAGGACCCTATAACTACAAAATGTACAGAGACATGGGATCCTTGATAAATCTTGCAGAAATTAGTAGATCGATATCATAGCACTCACATATGAATCATTAGCAACCTAGTTTTGTAACAACAGATCCTTCTTTTAGACAAATCAGAGGAGGGAAATTTGCTTACCTTGCCTCCAGGGAGGCGCCTTGGGGCTCCTAGTGTCAGCCTCCTGTGGTGCTGCTCGCTGCAGATCTTGGGGAGGGGGCTGGCCGCTGCTGGCCTTGCCACTTGCGTTCCTGGTGGAGGGGGCTCGCTGGGGGCGGCGTGTCAGGGGCTCAGTGGAGGCGAATGGCAGCTGGGGCAACGTGTCAAGTGGCGGCCGCACCGGCCAGGGGTGCGTGGGCCCCAAGTGGTGAGAGCGATGAAGGCCGCATTGGCCAGGGGTGCACGGGCCCCAAGCAGCGAGAGCGACGGAGGCGGCGTGTCATGCAGTGGCCGCACCGGTTGCACGGGCACCAAGCGGCGAGAGCGGTGGAGGCGGCGTGTCAGGCGGCGGCCGTGCCGGCCAGGGGCACACGTGCCCCAAGCGGCGAGAGCGGTGGCAACAGCACCCGCAAGGGACGAAGGACGACGGGAGGCTCCGCTCGTCCCTACCTGCGGGGCGGTGGAATGGGTGGGAGAGTGCCGGCCGAACCCTATCTCTAGCTTTATATACGATGGCAGTTTTTGTGTAATTCTGTGTGAAGTTCAAGGGCAAATTGTTAACTCTCCCCGCAGAATCGGCGGGATTTTTCCCCAAGCGACGAGCCGGACGATTCTCAGTACACATTATTTCCCTCGATGCTCAGGGAATCGATTCCCATGGAAGCGTACCAGAATCAAAGCGTATGGGGTCGTTTGCTGGATTAAAATGACTAGAATCCCTCTATAATCGTATCCAAACACCCCCTTATGCAGACAGTCTTCCAGGCAAAGCCTGACCTGGCTTGGTTTTGGTTTTGTTCCTTCGAATCCTATGCTCTGCCTTTCTTCCGATGCCCCATGCTCCGACCTGACCCGACTGCCGTCGTGTCCATGTGGCACCGCTAGCACCCACCAGCCCACCTTGTCTGCATCCCTACTGAGCAGCCTCGCACCCCTCCTGTCTAGCAGCACCGCTAGCGCTACGCCTACTGTGCCACCGGCTGACCTACCTAACCACAACCGGCTGCATCCCATCCGTGCGTGCAGGATTGTTGCTGGACGGAGCCCAGCAAGGGTGGAGCACTAATCGAGCTCGAATAGCATGACCCCAAGTTGGATTAAGCTCCTCCGCTCACAAATCTTGAGCTCCTGATCTTGGATTTAGTCCACCCTAATTGCCTTGTTGCTATCCATGGTGAATGGTGATGCTGCTCGGCCTCCAGATCCTCTCTCTCTCTGTCTCTCTCCCTCCATCAAAGATAGCATGCTCCACGCCTCCATCTGATAGAGGAAAAAGAAGACATGGAAGGGAGGAAGTAGAGTCGGACCAATGGGGCTAAGGGTAAAAATGACATTGCATCACCTTTCTCTCACCTTCTTAGCCTAAAAATATTATTTTATTTGAGATAGTGTCTTTAAGCAAATTAGTGCAAAACAAGAGAGTCCACCGGCATAAAAACGTGGTCAATGATGTCCACCAGCAAATCGACATCACTTTACATGTCCCGTAGCAAATTTTGCCTTACATAAAGAAACAACATGTATGAACATTTGATCAGAAGTGCCATTTACCAACAACATGTATGGAGGTACAATTTCAACATTTGATCAGAAGTGTCATTTACCAGTAAATACATACTATAAAGAAACAACAGGTGTTGGATCAGAAGTTAAAGATAACCCTTATAGTGTCGTGTTTTGTTGTAGGCACAATAGCCAGCTTCAGTTTCTAAGCACTCCCGTAGTCTTCTCTGTAACTAGCAACTCAGAGTTGCAGCTGAAATGCAATATATAGGACCAAGATATTCACAATAATTTGACAATATAGAATATGGAGCTATCATTAAATTAGAAGTGTTGTATCAACCAGACAGAGTACTCGAGAAGCACTAAACTATTCGGCGAGGATCTGAAAAGTACTCGAAGGCTGCTACATTCGACTATGAAGCGCTCGGGAGCTTGTCAGGGATAGATCCTCAGTACCCACAAGGAAGGGACGGGGATAGATCCCCAGTACCCACAAGGAAGGGAGAAGACGGACTCCTACTAGAATTTCTCTATAATCCTACTAGGACCCATACCATGTAATCCTACTAGGACTCCTCCTTATAATTGACTAGTAATCCCGCCCCCTGGAGTATATAAAGGAGGGCAGGGGTACCTAGATCGTCAGAATCACAACAGAGGACCAAATCCTCAACACCAAACAACACCCAAGTGCAGGGCGAAATATACAGCACCCCAAACAGGATGTAGGGTATTACGCTACTTTGGCGGCCCGAACCTATATAAATCCATATCTTGTGTCCTCACTTTTACCTTCGAGTTTCAGGTTCGGCGATCCCCCACCAACCAATGTACTACCTCGGGATACCCCTCGGTAGGTTGTCGGGTATAAAACACTAACATTGGGAGTAGTAAAACATACTGAGGATGATATCTTATCTAATTGTTTTCCTAAGCACCCATATATTATTTATAAGAGAGAAGACAAGGCCGGAGCTCATATTCTCCCTAATTTGCCATAGCCACCAAATCAAAATAGCAGATGTTCCCTCTCAAATCCAGCACGGTACCTCCTTCCTCTATCTCCTCGGCGAGCTTGAGGTATTCCTCTTCCACCTTCACCAAGCAAGTAAACAACACCTCCATGGTCGAGCTCGGGCCAGCACCCTCCAATCCTCCATGGTGTAACAACCCCGAGACCAACAGCGGTGAGGACCGGGATGTGAGGAAGATAACAAGCTCTCATCGGATAAATTCTCCTATGGCTGCCAGTGAGATCGCCGTGATGTGAGATGGTCGCCGCCGAGGACAAGCAGGAAAGGGAAAACTCCCGATCCAAATTCTGTTCAATTTCTGATTGATGCCTCCCCTCTCATGCGAGTCTCTCTTGTATCTCCCCTTCACATGCTAACAGTAGGGCCCCACCATCCATAGACCAAGTTCAGATAGCATGGGTGTTACACTTCCGCCCGCCTGAAAAGTTGCTTGTCCCCAAGCAACATGATTTCTTGCAAAGCATACTCCTTTCTGCTCACTGTCTGTTTGGCATTTATTTAGATACCTTGTGAGAAAACTGTTTACTCCTCCAGGATCCCATTGCCTTGTAGAAACATATGTGTTCTTGTGTAGGTCAGGTTGCTGGTCAACTTCTCCTGAGCTGAAAGCACTATATTTCCACTCATTGCCCTTGGACATTTGCATCTTCACCAAGTTGCTTCTATGTGAGTGGCAATAAGGTGGCACTAAATCTTCCCACACTATTAGACTTGCCCTTTTGATTAGTATTTTCTTGAGCGCAATGTGAGTGGCATTGCTCCCTTGACTGAAACCACCCTAAGCCCACAACTGCGTGTTGCCAAGCAATAAGCAATCCACCTTTATGCTAATCATGCCAGTGCTAAAGACACTATGCTTACAAGGCTGTAATTCTACATACACAAGCTGCAGCCTCTTTACTCCTTGCATTCCTACACAAATGATCATGTTTCCATTGGCACAATTCAACTTCTGGCCATCAGGCGGATCATCAAGTATGCACTTCTTCTCCATGGTGGTGATTCTTTGAACACACATCCTATGCTACTTATTTTCAAATTCATACAGTCAATAGCTCCATAACTTTCTAGTGATATTTCTTTAGGTTCCTGCCCAGTCCTCTATTTTCCATGGCAAAGCTCGTAACTCATAGGTGTTTGTGACTTCATTAAGCAATCTGCATGTGATTTGGTCCAATATCTCAATGGTTCTTCTAACATATCTTTTGCAATCCCTTTGCGAGGCATATACACAAGCTTGTTTGCAACAATGACCAATAAGTAGAAGTCCTTGAGTTTGTACAACTCCAGCAAAGTTGTCATTTCTTCCAATACAATGATTGTTCCATTTCCCTGCCCAAAGCGATGTCTCCCAATTTTCAGGATAAGACCTTGCTCTGGCACCCTCACAAATGATCCAATACCCATCTCCTCTTGAATACTAATAGGTGGACTAAGACCGAAGTCAAGCTCAATAGTAGGCTTCATCTTCTCATCAGACACATACTCCCTACCACTTGCTAACTGCTGTGATAGGCCATCATGCGAATCAACATTGACTGGCATCTCATTCACATGATCCATACAAAATCCCATGAGAAAAGGAGTGTTTCTCTCAAGAGTTAGCTCATCATCCATGCCTTCCTCGCAAACTGTTTTGCTATCCTCATCGATCTCTTCCACAAAAACATGGTCTGCGTCAATCAATCCAAACTCCATGATTCCTAAGGAGCCATCAACAACCTGCTCATCATCTGGGTACCCTCCATCAGAAGCTAGCAGTTGCAAAATTTTGTTGTTCATGTCGAGCTCGGCTGGCATTTCCTCGTCCCATACAACCTTGCCAAGGATTTCTTCACACACCTCCTGTGCAACATCCTGGCTGGACATTCCATCGAGCAACACATGTGCAAAACCCTTTGTGTTCTCACCATCCACACCCAGGGCTAGTTGCTGCAATAGGCCCTCATGTGTATCAATGTCATCCAACATCTCCTCATCCCATGTAACCTCAAAAGGCATTGTATCAAATAAAGGTGCATGCTCCCCTATTGTGGCATTCCAACAAACACCTCGGAGGCAGACAACAAAGCATATGCTTACTGCAACAAATTGATGCCACCATCCCTCGAAATCATCTCACCTCGTGATAGTGGAGGATGAGGGCGCCCAACCACGACCTCTTGTCGCTCCCCATGGCTTGGCCACATCTGTTCTGAGCGCTTGTTGCGGTCACGTCTCTCTGCTTTAAACGAGTTGTCGTTGGTTTGCTCCAACCCGTGGTGTGCAGCCAGTCCAGACTCCTGTTCATTGTCACCTATGACTCCTCCTCCAACTGCAATGCCATGTCATCCAATGGCGCACGCAGAGAAGAAGCCGAGGATTGCGAGCTCTGATAACCAATTGCCACAACCCCGAGACCACCGGCGGTGAGGACCGGGACGTGAGGAAGATAACAAGCTCTCATCGGACAAATTCTCTCGTGGCCGCTGGCAAGATCATGTGACGTGAGATGGTCGCCGCCAAGGACAAGCTGGAAAGAGAAAACTCCCAATCCAATTTCTAACTCAATTTCTGATTGATGCCTCCCCTCTCATGCGACTCTCTCCTGTATCTCTCCTTCACACGCTGACAGCTGGACCCCATCATCCATAGACCAAGTTCAGATAGCATGGGTGTTACACATGGCTGAGCACCGGTGGGTAAGATCCAAGACGGCGGCAGGTTCCTCATGGTCTCGCTCAGGGGAGGCCTATGCATGGCTGAGCCTCCATCCACACACTCGGGGGAGGAAGTTCAGTGGATCTTGATGCGGCAGCAGCTGAAGTCAACGGGGAGTGAAGGGCTCAAGCACGAGGGTAACGAGGCTGGGGCACGGGTGATGCGACAGCAGCTGAGGGCAAACGCGAGAGGAAGGGCGGCATCATAGGGAGGAGGTGGCACAAAGAAGTAGACCGCCACTCCTGTCTTCCGAGCGAGGCGCCGCCTGTGGGCTCGGTGGGGAGAAGCGCGGACGGGGAGGAATGGGAGGGGCAGTGCCGCGGACGCGTCGCAGCGGACTCGCGGTTAAGGGTAGGGCCAGCACAAGCGTTGCCGTGCCGGGACAGGAGTTGGGTATAGGCGCAGGTAAACAAACTGGCTGGTGAAAAAAGATTTAGATTTTTTGGTAGAAACATTTTCTATCTTGCATTTTTTATGGGTCTGCACGCTATCCTCTTCCTTAAATACATGACAGGTGGATCCGACATGAGAAGTAAGGTGGCTCCAATTTGGATGAGGAACGTTTTTAATTGTTTTCGATCTGTATAGTATACAGATTCAGGCGACTTGGGTTCATTCCTTCCTGCAGCAAACAACGTCTCC
Source organism: Setaria italica (assembly GCF_000263155.2). NCBI lineage: Eukaryota > Viridiplantae > Streptophyta > Magnoliopsida > Poales > Poaceae > Setaria > Setaria italica. The sequence continues at coordinate 11,295,818 of NC_028452.1, read as the reverse complement.
CGTTGGATGCTGGTGCTTTTGAAGCTTCGGGGTGTCCTTGCTCTCACTACTACTACTTATCACAGGAAGCTTCGGTGAGCCGACTGTCACCTAGCTAGGATTGGCTTGGACCTTTTGTGATTTCCAAGGGTCATCTTAAGACGACCTTGATCCTTCTCTCCAAACAAAACTTATGCGATGCTGCGGATCACCTATCAGATGGTGTGATATGGCCTTTAGACGTTCGGTCTCCAAACGAGTAGCAGTGTTCTATCGCGTGTACTACTAGTACGAAATAAAGGGACGGACGGAAGGAGAAGAGGAAATGGAATTTTGGCCCTTGGCACCGTGAGGAGGCGCAGCCAGCCAGGCGACCAAGCATTTGACTTGGGTGGACTTCCATGGCCTAACCGCCCTAACCTAACCGTTTCCTGCGTGGGCTTTCCCATTTCGAATAGCTGCACTGCATTGCTGCAAGTGCAGAGTGGTGGGTTTAGGTTCGTTCCTTCGTTAGGTAAGCAAGTACTAGGATAGGATCGGACCTTGTCGCACCCATCTCCCGCTGAGCCATACATCGTTTGGCAAAGTGGATCGATGCTAACTGGTTTTTTTTATAATGTAACGGGCTAAAATGCCAAACTTAGAGCATCTCGTCGTGTTCGAACCACAAAGGACATGGTTAGGTTCCTCGTAACTTTTCATCCGGTATTTATGGAAAACTATTCTTTTAGTGATACGCAACATTAATGTTGTTGATAGAAGAAAGGATTCTATAGAGGAAGCATGTGTGTCCATGTATGTGTCCAACATTCTTGAAACTCGAGAGAAACAAACGTTTAACTAATGCATCATAAATTTTTTATTTCAATAATGATCATATTTTAGAAAAAGAAAATTTTGCACTCAAGCAATTATTATTACAATTCTTATTACAGTTTATGCCTCCATCATTTTAACCATATGGTACTTTTTCTACGTGAAGATGAACGTAGCAAAATCCACAATTCTGCACATTCATTGCAACAACCTATAGGAAAAAGGTATGGTAATTAAGGACCAATAAATCTATCTTTCACACCACACAAAAGGGCCCCAGGCTTCCGATGCTCATTGCACATTGCTGGTCCCATCATCGCAGTTGCCGCGATACTGGGATGCCTGATCGAGCTTTATAGCTTGCCTTCTTTTCTTATCTGTCATTGTAAATTTCCTGGCGGTGGCGCCATCTTCCTATAACTCTTTACTGGACGAGGGAATGTTTATTGGTTGTTTTGGAGTTTATATGCCTTCCAGGTGAATACCTTACTGTTCTGAACATGGTCCTATACTCTTGTAGCAACGAAGCGCCATGCTCCAAGTGTCCAAGTGAAGGGCTGATTCCATTTTTTGGCCTATTGGGCTTAGGGATACCAGGATCAGATGACATAAAAGCTGCAGGCGCCTTGTCCAGCTCATTTGGAACAGTATAATATCAAAGTCCATCCTTCCTGTTACTGGCAGTAGTTGCGTTGCACGAAACATCGTGATGTTCATTGACATTATGTCATCCATGTTATGATGTTAATGACTACTCCCTCCGTCTCAAATTACTATTCATTTTTCTAGATGCACACCTTTTAATATGCACCTAAATATATACGTATGTTTAGATATATAGCTAAAGTGTATCTAGAAAAGCTAAAATGAATAATAATTTGGGACGGAGGGAGTACTCTTCAGTTTTTAAGTAAAGAAGCAAGTAGCACCATGCCCCTGCCTGTCACCAGAAACCGAAGAATCTTCTCCTATTATCCTAAAAACAGAACATCCTCCTTTACTCTTCAAAGCCATCCAATTTATTCCACCAATACATGATGGGAGCATATGTACTATTATTGAATCAACATGTTGTGGACACCAAAACAAAAGTGTGTTGATGCAAAAATCAGACGGTGACCTTCACGTACTAACACACGAAAGGCCTGGGAGATTTGCTTCACTCCGATGCATGTCCTGTAGATCGGCGCGTATGGTGTGCGCGGGCGTGCCAGTCAGTTTGAGCATTCAACTGACAAGGGGAAGATGATCCTTTAAAGTTCGAGGCAACCGGCCGATCGGGCTGATGTGATCCTGGCACCAGCAGTGATGATGATGTAGCAAAATAAATCATAATAAATAAATATATCAGCCATGAGGCTGATTCCAGCATCCTGATGAATGCAAGTGGCTCATCAGCTATTCAAGTCAATTCAACATAATTTAGCAATAACCATCGGCTAGAAAGCCGATAGGAGACGGAGCGTCATCGAACTCTTGCTCCATCATAGCTAGAGTCACAAACCGATGAGATTCAAACTAATGTCGCTACCAATATTTCTAGGTGAAACCACAGTGATGCGCCCGGTAGTTGCAGCTTAGAAATACTCAGCAGGACGTCAACCTAAACCCCGCCGGCCGATGAATCTAATCATAATGAAACTTAATTCCAACAGCACTCGAAGGGTAGCCAAGATTAAGATGCAACAAGCTATTAAGCGATCTGTCGTCTATGATGAACCAATCTAAAGCTAATTAAAGCAAACTAAACGGCAAGACGATAGAATAGATAAATATCAGCCGATGCAAGCTTAATCAAGGTAGGATAACTAGTGAATACCGTAGATCAAGAAAGAAGCGATGCGCCGTAAGTCAAAGATCCAAGATATTCGATAACTGGTAGATAAAACTAGACGAAACCACAGTGATGCGCCCGGTAGTTAAAGCCTAGAACACCTGATGACGGAACTTGCAGCTTACCGGAGATCGAAGTTGATGCAGCCCAGCTTGCTAGAAGGAACTCGTCGAGAAGTTACACCTAGGGCAATGGCGTGAAGCGAAAGGTAGATGCGTAAAGGTAAATATTTTGTATTGATCGTTGGATAAAAATTACAATGGTCAGGACCCTTTATATTTATAGGGTGGATGGCCTTTGACGTTACATAATTGGAATTTAATCACGTACAAGGCAAGTCATGTACACAATATTTTCTAATCAAAACTCTATCTCTAATCAAACTTATCCCTAACCAACTCTATCTCCAGAATATTTTATTCTATAAAACAACCTACCGTACGTGCGCTTCCCTTGGATGCCAAACTGTTGGAACTCTTGCCGTGTACATGTGTGCGTTGATTTCCTTCTTTTAATCTTCTAGCTTTCTTGCTTTCTCTTTTTTCATGCACACGTTCCTGATTTCTACGGCCAACTCGCAAATAGCCTTATTTAGGAGATTTCGTCATTTTTTACATCATCGGCCGATTCCTTACTTTCAGAGCATATTTCCAAATTTTGGTGTTAACACAGGCCCCCCAGTTTTGGAGTATGAAGGCTTTATGTTCCGAAACTAATTATAGAAGTCCGATGATTCGATGTCAACACAGCCCAGAGTTTCAGTGTACGAAGGCTTCATGTTCCGAAACTAATTATAGAAGTCCGATGCTTGTCTTTAGAGCCAATGACATCTGATTGCAATATTCAAAGCCACATCGACTCCTCTTGAAATATAAAGAACCCCATCGGCTTGATGCCTTGATCCCACTCTGAGCCGATGAATTCGCTGGCCGTGAAACAACATATCAGTCTGTGGACACCAAAACTTGGTGCAGTAACCACCAAGCTTTTGTTGTCAACACATATGCCCCCCTAATTTCGGAGTATGAATATTTCATGCTTCGAAATTAATATCCGACATATTTTATAAGCAGTCGATACTGTTCTGCTTGAACTAATCAGCCGATGCAATTTTGCTTGAACCAATCGACAGATGCAATTTTTTTATTAGCCAAGCAATCAACCCATGCTTTTTGCCAAGCAGTCAATCGGCTGATGCTATTTCTTTTATCGGCCAAGCAATCAGCCGATGCTTTTTGCCAAACAGTCAATCGGCCGATACTATTTTTCTTGTATTGGCCAAGCAATCAGCCGATGCTTTTGTGCTAGAAGAATAAACTTAAATGGAAGTATCGACAACTCGTCATCGGCAGCAGGACACCATCGGCTGTCTTCCTCCATCTCTCCCATTGGCTGTGGGAAAAAGTTAAATAGGCAGCCGATGCTTATTTCTCTTATTCAGCCGATGCAATTTCTTTTATTTGCCAAGCAGTCAGTCGATGCTAGTTGGCCAAGCAATCAATCATCCGATGCTTAATTTGCCAAATTATAGGTCATCGGCTCATATAACAATGAAAAGTATAAAAACAAATTATGACGCGTCCGCTTGTAGTGGTCCAGTGGTGCCACGCTTGACTCAGGAAGATTATCAATTAACAGCTCTGCGTGTGCAATCAATGATTCGACCCCAGATAATACAATCACCGAGCCCGGGTATATTTTCATCGGCTCAATATCAGCAGATTCCACAGCAAATGATGCAGTACGCTCGTCCGGTGGTTCTATTTGGAGCAAATCAGTTGATGGATTTTAGGATGCCACTATCGGCTCAGTGCCATCGGATTCCTGAGAATTCACAACCACTGGTACAGTATGCTCAACCATCGGCTCATCTCAATGTAATGCAGCCGATAGGTCAATACATGCCAACGTCGATCCAACATCATCAAGTTCCTCGAGGCACGCAGCCGATACAGTATGAACGGCCATCGGCTCATCCCTGTGTGGTGCAACCATCGCCGATGGTTCAGTATCAGCAACTCCCTGGTTCAGTATCAGCAACTCCCTAAGGCGTCATCGGCTAGCTTCCATCGGCTGCTGAACGCAAGACTTGCCTGACACATTCCTTTCTTATTATATTCCAATGAACTCTCAATCATCGGCTCAAAAATCCTCTGGCACTACTCTCATCGGCTAGAGCACTATTACTGATAGAAACACATGCGGTCGACAACCAAGAATCCGATGATCGATAACGCTTGTACTTGACTAATTTTCCTTTTATATTTATGTTTCATTGAGCGTGCCAAAAGTATGTTGACGTAAAAATCAGGCGGTGACTTTCACGTATTAACACACGAAAGGCTTGGGAGATTTGCTTCACTCTGGTGCAGGTCCTGTAGATCGGCGCGCATGGTGTGCGCAAGCGTACCAGTCAGTTTGACCATTCAACTGACCGGGGGAAGATGATCCTTTGAGTCCGAGGCAACCGGCCGATGGGGCCGATGTGATCCTGTCACCAGCAGTGATGATGACGTAGCAAAATAAATCATAATAAATAAATATATCAGCCATGAGGCCGATTCCAACATCCTGATGAATGCAAGTGGCTCATCGGCTATTCAAGCCGATTCAACATAATTTAGCAATAACCATCGGCTAGAAAGCCGATAGGAGACGGAGCGTCGTCGAGCTCTTGCTCCATCACAGCCAGAGCCACAAACCGATGAGATTCAAACTAATGTCGCTACCAATATTTCTAGGTGAAACCACAGCGATGCGCCCGGTAGTTGCAGCCTAGAAACACTCGACAGGACGTCAATCTAAACCCCGCCAGCCGATGAATCTAATCATAATGGAACTTAATTCCAACAGCACTCGAAGGTTAGCCAAGATTAAGATGAAACAGGCTATTAAGCGATCTGTCGTCTATGATGAACCGATCTAAAGCTAATTAAAGCAAACTGAACGGCAAGATGATAGAACAGATAAATATCAGTCGATGCAAGCTTAATCAAGGCAGGATAACTGGTGAATACTGTAGATCAAGATAGAAGCGATGCACCGTAAGTCAAAGATCCAAGATATTCGATAAATGGTAGATGAAACTAGACGAAACAACAACGATGCGTCCGGTAGTTAAAACCTAGAACACCTGGTGACGGAACTTGCAGCTTGCCGAAGATCGAAGTCGATGCAGTACAGCTTGCTAGAAGGAACTCGTCGAAAAGCTACATTACTTCTACTCCTAGGGTAATGGCGTGAAGCCGAAAGGTAGATGCGTAAAAGTAAATATTTTGTATTGATCGTTGGATAAAAATTACAATGGCTAGGACCCTTTATATTTATAGGACGGATGGCCTTTGACATTAAATAATTGGCATTTAATCACGTACAAGGCAAGTCACATATACAATATTTTCTAATCAAAACTCTATCTCTAACTAACCCAACTCTATCTCTAATCAAGCTTATTCCTAACCAACTCTATCTCCAGAATATTTTATTCTATAAAACAACCTTTCGTACATGTGCTTCCTTTGGATGCCAAACTGTTGGAACTCTTGCCGTGTACATGTGTGCGTTGATTTCCTTCTTTTAATCTTCTAGCTTTCTTACTTTCTCTTTCTTTCTTCATGCACACGTTCCTGATTTCTACGGCCAGCTCGCAAATAGTCTTATTTAGGAGATTTCATCATTTTTGCATCATTGGTCGATTCCTTTCCTTTCAAAGCATATTTCCAAATTTTGATGTTAACAGATGCATACGGCCAAACTCAAACAGTCAAACCGAATGTTAAGCCTGGTCTCTTCACTTTGTGTTCAGTCACAGTCAGGTATAAGCTACAGCAGGGCAGTAAACTCCAACGCTGCCGTTGGAAGATGGGATCATCCAAAAGAAATTCAGATATGACCATACTCCAGATTCCATTACTTATAAGGCGACAGATAGAATTACATCATGCTCTTGCTGGAAAAGTAAACCAAACTGGGTACTCTAGTACTATTCAGTTTTCAGGTAAGAGTACCATGCCTGCCAGTCGTCGGAAACTGAAGAATCACACATCCTAATTATAGACAGAGCATCCCCTGTTACTCTTCATCAGAGCAAAGGCCATCCAATTTATTCCGCGACTATATGATGGGCAAAATTACAACACACCAGAGTGAAAGGCCATCCATGGATGGAAAAAAAATACATAGCTCCAGACTCTAAAAACTGGCAAGCATTGACGATCCGCTCCTTTCGATCGTCAATGTGCTGCAACAATGCCCAGAACCGAAGCCAATGTGTCCCCTGAACAGCACCTTCCAATAAGTTTTTGGTCTACCATTGTTAAAGACAGTATCATTCCTTGTGAGCCAAATTGTCTAACAAATAGATGCAGCGCCTGTCAATAACAAAACATTATGTTCCCGTCCCCCTTTTTATACCAATTATTAAACACATGATCTGTATTTTGTGGTGGTGGGATTCCTAACACAATGTGTACCGCACGCCAAAAAAATTTTGCATAATGACATTCAAAAAACAAGTGTTGGATAGTTTATGGCTTACTAAAAAAACAACAAGCCTTACTCCCATTCCAATTTCTCCTAGCTAGATTGTCTTTCGTAAGGATCACTCCCCTTTTCAAATACCACATAAATATTTTTATTTTGAGTGGAATCTTCGTATGCCAAATTTCTTGTGTAACTTTGACTCTGTCATTGACTAGGTGCCTATACATGGAGTTCACCGTGAAAACTCCATTCTTATGTAGATTCCACACAAATTCATCCATACCCTCATTCAAATTAATATGTGCTATTCTCACGACAAGGTTATACCACTCAATTAACTTATCCCCAACTAAAGCTCTCCTAAATGAAACATTAATTGGGTTTGTACTGAGCACTTCTGTCACAGTTGCATGTTTTCTCCACACTATATTAAATAGATTAGGGTATTGGAATTTTAAAGCCTAGGTACCTAACCATTTATCCTCCCAAAAGCTGATTTGGTTACTGCTATTTAGCCTGAACCTTCCTAGATTTAGGAATTGGTCTTTTACACCCATCAAGCTTGACCAGAAGTGAGAATCCCCAGATCTTTTACTCACCTGGCTTAAGGTTTTATTCTTTAGATATTTGTTTCTGAGCAGTTCATGCCACAACCCCTCTTCATTACACACCTTAAAACGCCATTTACTTAGAAGGCATTTGTTTTGTATGTCCAAGTCCTATATTCCTAACCCTCCTTGTTCTTTTGGCTGGCGCAGTATATTCCATCTTACTGATCTATATTTCTTTTTATGTTGGTCATTTTGCTAGAAAAAATTTGACATATAGTATTCAATTTTCTTAAGAACTCCTCTTAGGACCTCAAAACAAGAGAGCATGAATATAGGTAAGCTAGAAAGAACTGAGTTTATTAGCACTAGCCGTCCTCCTACAGATAGGAGTTTTCCCTTCCAACCACTTAACATTTTCTCTATTCTATCCTCTATTTCCTTCCAATCTTTGTTTCCTAGCTTTCTATAATGCATTGGGATCCCTAAATAGTGAAAAGGGTAAGAGCCTAATTTACACCCGAAAAGCTGTGAATATTGAGTTTGATAGGCTTTTGCTTGCCCGAAGCAGAAGATTTCACTTTTGTGAAAGTTAATTTTAAGATCTGATAATTGTTCAAAAGCACATAATAGAAGCTTCATGTTTTTTGCCTGTTCAATATCATGGTCAATAAAAATAACTATATCATTCGCATATTGGAGGATAGACAAGCCATCTTCGATTAGATGAGGTACTACCCCTTTCACCTGACCATCCTCTTTAGCTCTAGCCACGATGATTACCAACATATCCACAACAATATTAAAAAGTATGGGGGATAGTGGATCACCTTGCCTAAGCCCCTTTTTGGTTTGGAAGTATTGTCCTAATTGTTCATTCACTTTTATCCCGACATTGGATTAAAACCCTTCATTCTAAGAGTTTGTTGTAGGAAATCCCACTTAACTTTGTCATACGCTTTTTCTAAGTGTATCTTAAAAACCACTCCATTTTGTTTTTTTGTGAAGCTCATGAATTGTTTTGTGAAGTATCACCGCACCCTCCATAATATTCCTTCCAGGCAAAAAAGTTGTTTGTGATGGTTTAATAGTTCTTTGGGCAACCTTCACAATCCTATTAGTGGCTACCTTAGTGAATATTTTGAAGCTAAAATTTAGCAAACAGATAGGTCTATATTGATGAATCTGCTTTGGGTCACTACTTTTAGGTAGTAGTATTATTGTTCCAAAGTTGAGGTTGTGAAGAGGCAGCGTGCCCTTATGGAATTCCTCAAATAGAGCCATCAAGTCCCCCTTTATCACACTCCAAAAAACTTTATAAAACTCTAGCGAGAATACATCAGGGCCAGGAGCAGTATTGTTTTTCATTTGGAAAATAGCCTCTTTTACCTCAACCTCCGAAAATGGTGTGACTAGGAGTTCGTTTTCTTAAGCTGAAACTTAGGAATATCATCATGGATTGCATAGACACAAAGTTGTTATCTAAAGGACCAAATAACTTTTTATAAAACTTAGTGATATATTTCTTAAGTTCAATATCATCACATATTAAACCTTCCTCTTGTTCTAGCTGGAAGATACGAGTTTTCCTGTGCTTTCCATTAGCCACTAACTGGAAGTATTTTGTATTCGCATCTCCTTCAAGCAAATCCTTAACTTTCGTTCGCTGGTACCACTTTAATTCTTCCTCTCGTAGCAATTCTGCTAGTCTATTATTAAGAGCGTGTTTGAGATTAAGCTCATTGGTGTCTAAAGGTGTAGTTTCTACCTTTTTATCTAACTCATCCAGTTTATTCAAGAGCCTCTTTTTTTTCTTTTTTATAAGCACCACTAATATTTTTAGCCCACCCCCTCAAATATTGTCGTAAGCGTCTAATTTTTGTTACCAGGTCTCTAAGGGGGTATTGCCTTTAGCCACTCCTTGCCAGACATCTCTAACAGTATCAAAAAACTTTCACGTAACAACCATCCCAGCTCAAACTTGAACAACGGAGTGTTGTTAACTGAAGCTGTCTCACCCATATTTAAGAATCACGGAGTGTGATCAGAGATTTCTCTAGTCAGTACTTGTACTGTAGTATGCGGAAACTTCAGCTCCCATTCCGTGCAAGACAGGATTATGTCTAACTTTTCAAAAGTTGGGACCTTTTGGCTATTGGCCCAAGTAAACTGGCACCCTGAAAGTTCTAGTTCTCTTAGATTAAAGGCATCTATTATTGCGTTAAACAGGAACGACCACCTATCATTATAGTTGGCGTTATTCTTTTCGTGCGGTCCATATAATATTAAAGTCACCATCTAATTAGGTAAAGTTTCTTTAGTACATAACTGGACCAGCTCGGTTAGAAAAGCCTCTTTGTACTGTTGTTATGCTGCCCCATATACACACACCAACACCCATCGGAAGCCATCCTGTTTATTCCTCACTTTAAATTTAACAAAATAATCACCTTCCTCAATTTCACCAATATCAAACGTTAGTAGATTAACTCCAACTAACATGCCACCAGATCTTCCGTGAGGAGCTTTGCCATGCCAAAAAAAAGTCCTTTCCACCACAAAGGTTTTTTAGGAAACTTTTTGAGTAATTATTCCTCCCGGTTTGTGATACGGCCACAAAATCTAAACTTTTCTCACGAACAAGGTCTGAAATAAATTTGTATTTTTTTCCCAAACTCATTGCAATTCCAAAATATTCCTTTCATTGGTTATTCTTATTGTTTTTTGATCCACTCTTACTTTCTTTGTTTTTCTTTTTTGAACTAGATTTTTTCTTTCTAGGAACGGCTTGTAGATCAAAAAGATCACTGCCCTCCCCATCTCTCAAATCCTCCACCACCTCACCACAAAACTGGTGTAGTGCAAGGATATTAAGCTCATCATCTATATCAATTTCTTTCTCGAGAGTGGAGACTAAATTATTTCCATTTAACTCTGCTACTTGAGGTGCAACCTGAAGCCTACTACATTCAATATTCTTAAGGTTGCTAACTGACTTACAAGTTCTAGCATATGTTGAGCCTAAAGAAATTCCCACCTTACTAATTTTCTTAACAACCAAATCATCAGAAAAAGAAAGGAATGGATTAAAAGACTTGTTACCTTGTTTGTCGGGCTCCTCTTAAGTTTTTTCGAGCTTTGAGTTTTGCAGCCTTCTCAACCGTCTCTTGGTCTGTAATCATTGCACTCCTTTTACTTTTGCGGGTGGGAGTAGCTGTAGCAACAGGTGTAGGCGTGGGAGAGACAATATGTGAAGGGAGTTCAGCAACAGATGGCTTGCTAGCTATTTTCTTCCCTGTAGAATTTTCAATGGCCGACTGCACATAAAATGCTTCAGTTACCCAAGCTCTGGTGCTCTCAGCTATACCTGTAGGCTCCCACCAGTGACATTCCCTCCTTTTCCTGATTCCTTCTCACCTTGGCCTGTGTTTTCATTTTCCTTTGCAAGATTTTCCTTGTTAGCCTCCTCCAGATCCTTCTCTTTATCCTTGTTTCCATCCTCGTCAGGCTGCACATCCATGTCAATTAGATGTGGATTACTTTCACCCCCTCCTTCTCCACTCGAAATTGAAGTTCATAGACGTAGTCACCAATTACTACATCGACAAACTCCGGAATGAAGTCCAGGTTCAGCACAGCAACTTTCATCCTTGACTGCCCAATTGGTGAACTTCATGTCCACCATACGAGTGACTCCAAAAATAGAGCCAATAGCCCATATGATAGGAGGACACTCCCTGAGATCTTTGGAGAGTCCACGGAACTGGACCCAAGCCTTCGGGATCTCATACTTCCATTCATCTGAATCTTTTTTTTTTCAGAAATTTCCATTGTCGCATCAGCACACTTTGCCATCACAGAGCCCCATAAATCCATGCGTTGTAGCTCAGCTTTGGATGGAAATGTGGTAGCAAATGAATTTACACCAAGTTCCTCAATTACCCAAAACCCTTTTGTTGTACGTACGTAGATGCATACGCATACGCTTCACATACTATTCCGAGTAACGGAAATGACGCAACGCCTGCACCGAGCCCGTGTGTTTTTCCTCATCTATCCGTGCTCCCATCCGCTTGTCTCTTCGATTCGCGTCTGAATTTTCGAGCTAAGGCATTATCCGGAGTAGCTGAGGTATACAAATTCTCAACTTTACTTTTTAGCTGGCCCTGATCCTCATTGGCTCAAGTAACTAGGTTAACTATTATTTCATGTTTATTATCTAGAGTCTGGACATTGGTGATGATATTGGGATTTGAGAGTTCAACCAAGTAATCGGCTTTTAGTTTGGTCCCGGGCCCCGAAAAACTCAGGACCGGCCCTGGTGACGCGCCGACGCCAACGCTCACAGCAGTGCCATGAGTAGCAGCAGTGGAGTGGCCTGTCTGAAGCCGAATCATCGTGCACACAGAGCAACAAACTGGCAGGAGGTAGTACCATGGTTGTTTGGATACTGGATGCTAAACTTTAGCAGTGTCATATTAGATGTTCGGATGCTAATTAGGAGGATTAAACATAAGTTAATTACAAAACTAATTGTACAAATGGAGTCTAATTCGCGAGATGAATCTATTAAGCCTAATTAATCCATCATTATAGCACCACATTGTCACATTGCTAATTAGCCTATATTTAATACTTCTAATTAGTATCAAACATCCGATATAACACAAACGTGCCTAGTACTGTAGTGGTAGCAGCAGCCGCTCCAGGAGACGAACATTTCCCCGTCGCCGGGGGATTAAGCCTGTGCGGCCGGCGACTCCGGCGGCGGCTGATGGCCAAAGAAGTTCTCCACAGCAAGTTTGGCAGTTGCTGCCGCAAGCGCTGCGGGGTACACCTGGCGCTGCCGCCCGATCTGACCGAACAGCAGCAGGCGCGCCATCCCCATGAGCCAGACCAGGAAGCCGGCGAGCGCGCACCCGGCGTGGACGGGCGGCTTGACGACGACGAAGAGCACCACCAGCGACGCGCCGAGCAGCGCGAGGAAACAAGAAGGACCCTCACGGCGCGGATTCGGAATTGGACGCGGAACCTGGAGAGGGAGCTCCTGCACCGCTGCCATCGATTGCTTCTGCGGGAGACTACCGGAGCTGTGGATGTGGAGCTACAATGAGACCGTGCGATGCGGCCCCATTATATCGAGGGAGCCGAGGCGCCGAGTAGGATGGCGAGGGAATCGAACACGCCCCCGGCCTCCCCACCAATGTGTCCACGCCACGCACGTCGAACGCCGGATCGCGTCCCTTTCGGAGATGAGTCACGTCCCGGATGGTGGGGTGAAAAGTGCGTCATGTTCAAGGAGACAACTTGAAGGATGAAGACAACACTGGTGCGGAGCTTTGGAGGGTAGCGCTTGGCAGTTGCTACGATATGCTGCCTGCGCCTTTGAATCGTTATCTTGTTTCGGGTGTCCGGACTAACGGTGTCGTCTGCAATCTTTCATTGTTTGATTATTGTTCAGTGCCTCGCTTTCAATCATACGCTGAATCTGAAGATTCTATGTGCACCATCTCCTCTAGGAACTAGGATATCTTTGGAACTGTTGCTGTAGTCTGAACGTGTACAAAAAAACAACCCTTGCTGCATTTGACCGTAAGAAAATGCTGCTGCACGCCTGCACCTGTTTCCTCGAAACGCTGTCTTTTTATCAGGTCTTGACTGGCTTTCTCTGTTTCTTTCTTCTTCCGTCAAACAGTGAGCTCTCCAACTTTTATTGAAAGCATTGTTTTTTATGTAATGGGCAAAATCTTCCCATTTGAAAAAAAAAAACCCTTTCATGTTATGTAAAGCATATGACCAAGTCGTTCAACGGAACCTCTAGCTAGTCTCCAAAACATTCATGCTCGACGTGAGTGCGGCCTATCAGATGCTGATCTCGTGAGGAACATGATACCTCGAAAGCCATGTTCGGTGAGAAATGGTGGTGTCCGCTTGATGATGTGGGGGTAAGAAAGCGATTTGCCACTTCGGTGGACGGCCGTGATGGCATAATCGAGGACTTTAGGTACGCATTAGAGATTCCTACCTCATAACATCCGTCTTTTAAGTATTGAGTAGCAGCTGCAGATGAAGCACCAAATGACTCGGACGCCGTAGACTTTTGTGTCCTCGTCGGCATCCTGCCAAAAAAGCCAACTGCGAAACGGCATGGTCAAAGCAAGCAACTCGAATCGAACTTTCCCGGGCATCTGTCGCTACTCGCTGCGGCGAGAAAGACAGCAGCCTCAACTTCCCAGCCTAGAACTTTCGCCGTGTTGAAGACGCTGGGAGCCTGGGAGTGCCTACGTGTTCGTCTGTACCATTTCAGATTTCAGCCAAAAAAATAGTAAGGCCACTGAAACAAAGTGATACTGCCCATCAACTGAGGCTTCTGTTGCCTGTGGAACCGGTGCTTGTGTCTGTCAAGTGGGGACTGGGGAGTGCTTGATGTAGAGTCAAGCGATTGATCAAGAGTCAAGACGTCTCTTCCCTGTGGAATGCTGCTTTAATTTTTTTTTAATTTGGTTGGGTTCGAATCGTAGTTTCGCATCAGTTTTTCTGTCTGTCTTCGGAGCCATCAGCGTGGTGCTGAAGAGATGGGAAATGATCACTAGTTCGATTTCTCTCATAGTGTCCAGTTCACCATCGATAGCTGCTAACTAGTTTCGCTTTAAAGTATAATAAAGACAGAGGTCATGATGAACTATGCTGATCACGTTCCCTTACACAAACTGATCCCAACCTTGTCAGTGAAAGCTTTTGTTAGTAACACGAAACGGTCAGAAGAAAATTGAAGATTGATGTTTCACAAACCTTCAGTTCTCGTTGAAGATCGATGTTTCAATTCAGGGACGATTCAGGCTTCGATTCATCACAATGATATCCATACAATCTTTCACTGTTTAGCCTCCTAAACCAGTACACCATCAGTAGCCACCACTCCTAGCCAGTTTCACTTATAAGAAAATAATAGTAACACATAGCAGGCCACAACGATGAACCAATGAGTCAATGACAAGCAAAATTCACAGTAACTTTACTTTTTTTTTTAAAGAAGTACATTACACCCAAGAAAATATACACAAATCAATCTGTCTTCCACACCACAAATGGCCCCTTCTTCTGATGCTCGCAGGGCCGAAGCTTGTTCATCACTCGCCCCATCATCGCCATAGCCGCGATGCTCGGGAACTGTCCTTCAAGTTCTTCAGATGGCTGGTCAGGTTTTCTTTCTTGCCTTCCCTGGCCTAGGTCTTCATGAAAAACAGAAGTGCCGCCCTGGCACCATCTTCCTATCCAACTATTCATACTCTTTGCTGGAACTGAGGTTCTTTCTTGCTTGTCTTGGAGTTCATTATTCCCTTCATCCAAGCCCTGGTCCTCCTTGGCACAACCAATCATTTCGCCATCAATCTTGTTGCAAGGAAGCGCCATGTCAAACAAACATTTTGTTTCCCCGAGTGGAGGACTGTCTCCTATTTTTGGCCTCTTGGAACCAGGGATGTCAGGATCTGATATATCAAGCTGTAGGCGCTTCAGCCATCTATCACTTGGCTCAGCGCCTATTGGTGGTTGAACCATACCACTAGAAATTTGATTTCTCATTCTGCTCATTTGGGATAGGATGAGATCTAGGTTTGTGATTCTTGTTCCAGGCATGCATGATTGCTTACTGGCAATAGTAGCTTTGGACGAAACATCATGATGTTCATTCACATTATGGAATCTGTCATCTTTACTGAATCGTGAATCTCCTCTTCGTGGAGGAGTCGCCAGCTGCTCACTTTTTGCTTCATCTGGGCAACCGTAGTCCTGTGGTACATTTGTTGCTAATGAAAGTATTAGTACAGAGATTTATCAACTGCCAAGGGTCCATAATTATTGAGAACAGTACAACTTCAAACAATAACCATGTGGATAATAAGCAACAGGTAGGTGAGCATTTATTCAAATTGACCTAAAACTGATCAGGTTCAAAGATTGTAACTGAAGAGCATAGATCGGAAAGATCTATCAGATAAATGGCCAAAGTTATAAACACCAAAGACAAAGTTGATGATGCATCAATATGCAGTGTAGAAAGTAAAGTTTATAAGCCTTTTCAGCCATACAAGTTGTGTTTTTTTCCAGTTTCTTCTATTTTCTATCAAGTCATATAAGTTAGTTCAGGAACACTCTTTCTATGCGCAAGACAGGAGATCAGAATGCTATGGAGCACTGTTACCTTTTGTGCCGGCAATGAAGCAATGCCTACAACAATCCAGATAAAACAAAACATGTATGAGTCCAAGAGTGATACCAACATCAGAAGAAAAAAAGAACATATGTATTAGATGAAACATTCCAGTCATGCTGCCCTGTTTACATATATTTTTGCATAACCAAGAAGCACCTTTTAGCAAAAACAACCATGAACTAAAGGATGGCCTTAGCTGATATTATATTATATAGATGCTATCCCTCACCTGCTGAGGATTTCGACCGAATAAGAGTATCACTGTACAGTGTTTCAGTCTTAGCTGAAGATTGATTCTGTGCTCCAAATAGCTGACTGCCGATATTGGTGCCGTACATACAAACTCCAAAGCCACTAGATTTTCCTGAAGACGCAGAATTTTTAGGATGCGCACTTTGTGACTTGGAAGGAATTGTTAACTTTTCAAATAAACAGGGTCCTCGTCGGTTACAAGAACCAGTATACATTTCCGTTGACTTTGGTCCATGTGTCAGCAGCTCACCATTACTCTTACTCTTTTCTGTGAATTTGTTTGCACTTTGATCAGGTAAGATGCAGCCTTTCAAATTTGCTGCAGATTCCGTTCTCTGTGTTTTCAGATGCTGCCGCTCATAAGGTTGTAAACAACATGAAACAGCCTTGCCACGAGATTTATACGTCTCATGCAAATTTTCAACATCCTTCTTTCTGTTGTTAGATATAGTTATTGGTTCATTCTGAAACTCTCTACCAAGTACTGGTGCACAGAACATGGCCTCTGCATCATTTTGTTGTTCAAGGACAGCAGATCTTCTTGTCTCCAGATTGTGGAACGCACTTGAAACAATTCGGCTGTCATTGTTTGCTGCAAACATGAACTTTTTTTCATTAGATGCACAGGGTAGCTCTTGCTTTGCTTTTGCAAAATGGTGGCTTGTATGCTGATCATCTATTGGACAATCTGATGAGTCGTTGTCATTCTTGCTGCAAGAACATGACATTGTATCCAATAATTTTCTTTTTAACTTTTTCCCTGAAGGATCTGAGTTAAGGCCAGCAGGATCTTCTATGCGAGATGCAAAGCCTCTTGCAGATTTGCACATTTCCATATTATCATCAGCTATTCGTTGTGAGTTCATCATATATTCCTGTGATGATAGTGCCATAACATGAGATGTAGACATATTTAGATTCAGAGATGCAGGACCAAGTTCAGACCTTCGTTTTGGGTTGAGTATGTTGTCAATCTTTCGATTAATTTCGAACATAGGAAAGTGGCTCCAATCTGAACTTGGATCCTCTGAGCTCCCAAGTTTCTGAAAATCCAATGGTAACTCTGAAAGCTTGTGAACAGAAAATGCTTCTGACACAACTTCCCTAGCACGTAAGTTCACAGCATTCTTCTTCATGGATTTTTCAAAAGACTCATCAACCTGTTCATTATTCTTTGCTCCCAATTCATTGCAAACATGATGTGCCACACCCCACATGCTAGAATTGAATTGTTGGGCATGCTGCATGGAGGCACTTCCACGGCTTACTCCTACCATGAGCCTTTCAGCTACTGTAGATTTCATGAATTCATAAGGCAAAGTCTCACTGTGTTTTGTTGTACTGCCCTTGTTGATATCCTCCAAAGGGTTGCTGATATTGTTATTTTGGGGTTCTGCACTGCTGCTTGCCTTGGTCCAGTGTGCCATCCACAGGTAATGCTTGTGTTGAGGTGATTCTCCAGGATCTTTCTTGCTCAACAGAACTTGAAAATCTTCTTGCTTATCATATCTACTCCTGACGAATTCCGACATGATTGGAGTACAAAGTATAAAACTCAAATTGACTTTCCTCACGAGCTTGGAGTGATGACTGCAGAAGTTTCTGTGAAGGATGCAAAGAATAACAATCAGACACAACAAGATCCTTAAGTCCTTCCCAGATAAACGATGCATACACTGGTAAATCAGCTAAAGAGAAAAGGGTTATAAATTTAATTAGAGTTGAATAGATATGGCTGCACTTTTAATCCAGCCGATCAATCACGCTGGAGATTCGACTAGAACTAGCAAGGTTGGTGAATGTATACAAGGAATGGGACCTAATGCAGTTTCTCCTACTTGGTGCATGAGCATGACCTTGCCGCAAACTCTTCAAAAAAAACATTAAGCGCGACGTTAAGCAGAGTTCTCATTTTCAGACAGAAACAGAACTCTAAAAAATGGCTAGATAAATCAAGCGGATCTGGCACGCACCAAGCACGGTAAATTAAAAAAGAAAACCACTCAACTTCATCAATAATAAAGCAAAACACCAGGCATTAATACCTTAGCAAGCACGAAGCGCGCGCTTGTGTTCTGCAGTGCGCACCTCCTTGCCTTTCAGTTGGGACCAGAATTGGATCACGCCAAGCTAGGTAAAGAACGACACGAGCACGCCACCGCGTTCCTGGGAAACACCGCCAATTAACGCCACGTATAGAAGCAGGAAGAAGAACTAGGAAAGGCGAACCAAAAGGCAAGATTTCTCTCGCAATTATCGTTCCAAACAGCACGGAAAAGCAGCCAAAATTCAGCGCCGAAACGGCAGGAGCAAGCTTCACTCACCAAAATTGCGCGGCCTCCGCCGCCACGGAACCGAGGACTCACGGCAGTCGGCAGCCCAGGCGCCAGCGGATCAAAGCACCCCCGCGCCCGCCCTCCCCGCCGCCCCGACTCACCAGCTCAAAAGAGACCAGAATCCATCATCCGCCGTGGGCGCGGAGGAATAAAAAGAACCTGTGGGCGACAGTGAGACACGCGCCGCAACAGGTCCCTCAACTCAATCTCCACTCCCCCTCGCCAATTCCGCCCATCCCCAACCACCACGCGCTCGCGGGGAGGAGCGCTTGCACTACCACCCACGCCGCGCGGAGCGGGACGACAAGCACTGACTCGGAGGCGGAGGCACTACCTCCGGAGCAGGAAGGGTCAAGCAGGTGGTGGTGGTGGGCGTGGCCGAGGGGGGAGAACCTGGGAGACGGAGGGGAGGGGAGGGGGAACAGGGAAAAGCGAGCGAGGCCGCCTCGGCCACGTCCTCAAAAGGCAGTCGTCGGCCTGGGCGGCGACCGGGTGGCGGCAGCGGAGGCGTCGGATGGGGAGCGTACGGCCGATCGGGGACGGAAAATATCTTCAGCGGTACGGGTCCCCGCGTGGCCCGCTGTACCCGCGCGTATAACGGTTGGCCTAGAGGTTTTGTGCCAGATCGAGCAGCCTCCTCCAATCCAACGACAGGATGGCGGTGGGCTCCGGTAGCACAAGTGTTCTCCGTTCGGCGGGGTGGGCGGCGAGTCGCGGCCACGGGCAACTTGGATCTGCTGCCGACTACAGCAGCAACAGCGAGCGTTGTCTGCACGCTAAAAACTACGTTGTATCAATGGGACATGTACTAAGTATTACCGTTTCAAAATAATAATAAGAAGAATCACAACAACAAAACTAATAATAATTCGACCTTTTTACTTTTACCCCATCTCCTTTTTCTTTTTCTTCTTTTTCTTTTTCCTTCTTCCTCTCTCCTTTCTTCTTTCTTTCCCTTCCTTCCTTTTCCTCTCCTCCTTTCTTTCCTGCCGCGCGCCGCGCCTGCCCCTCCACGCCCCGCGCACGCCGCCCAACCCCACCGCGCACACGCACCCTCCCACCGCGCACGCCCGGCCCCGCGCCTAGCCCCGCCCGCACGCCCAAGCCGCACCTGTGCTCGCTCGCACCCGGCCCCGCCTTGCCGCGCCGCGCACTCGCCCCTGCTCGCCCACGCACACGCGCCCTGCCCCACGCGCATGCCCCGCCGCGCGCGCCCCGGCCTCGCCGCACGACGGCGCCGCACTCTTGCGCCCGCCAGCACGCTGCCCGTCGCCAAGCCGCCACGCATCCCGGCGCATAGCACCCCCCTGTGCCCGCACATCCCGACCGCCATTACTCTGCCCGTCCCTGTGCGCTGCCCGTTGCCGCCCCCTCCCCCTCACCTCCGGCCTATAAAAAGGCCTCCGCTCCACCCTCCACTCCACCACGAGCTCCCCCGGCCATCCTCCTCCTCCCGAGCTTCCCAGCACCGCCGCCATAGCCGCCACCCGCCGCCGCCGTCACCCACCCGCCGGCCTCCGCCGCGCTGCCTCTACGCGCCGCCTCCGCCCAAGGTGAGGAGGGGAATGGATCCTCCTCACTCCCCTCTCCAATTTTTCCCACTTCCCGACCTCCACCGCGCCTTGGGGCGCTGCCGCAGCCGTCGGCCGACCGGCTGCCCAAGCTTGGCTCCCCTCCCCTATTTCTGTCTCGTGAGGAAGAAAGGCCGTTTTGCCTTTTGCCCCTCCTCTTTTGCCTATTTACACCGAGACCCCCTTTCTTTTCCTTTTTTCCACCAGAGCCCCTCCCTCTCTCAAGTTCTTTACAAAAAGGTCCTTGGACCCTTAAAAACCAGCCCCTAAGTACCTTCTCGTCGACATTTTATGCGCCAAACTTCCTCCAATGAACCCCAAATTTGACTACATCATTCTCAAATATATTCCCGCTGAGTCATCTACAAATTCCTTGAATACTCTCCCTTCCTCTATTTTTGGTTCACCCTCTCTCCTAGCTCAACGGGTAAAATTTTATTTTCTTTTATTTATGTGTGCTTGCTCGTGTGTGCCGTAGATCACGGAGTAACCAAGGAGGAGGAGCCCGAAGAGGAGCTTGACGGCCAGTATCGCGAGTCGGAGCCTGAGGATCCGGACCGCGAGCAGGAACTCCCGGAAGGTTTTGAGGACGGCAAGTCCAACCCCACCCTTTGATGCATATTTATCCCAGTTTTACAGACACAAGCTGTTTTTATAAATTGTATATTGTTTTACTACTTAAAGACCCGGTTGAATAGCCACCCCTTGATTGCTATGATTATTCCTTGATAACCTGGAATTATCTCTAAATATGATATGCTCTATTTAGAAGATAATTGCTGCTAGAATGCTTAGGATTTGGTTACTTTCTTTGATACAACTCAATCATGAAATACAATGTTTTGCCGAGGATAAACGCGTGAGTGTTTTGAAAATAAATGGGGTTTTGGTGGAAAATAAGGAAAGATGTTTAGATGAGACGGATGGGTGTTTCTTGTGTGAAATGTCAGGATGGGCTCGTACCTTAGTGGTTGATCAGGTTGGGAGATATCCGTCTTGTCTGGATTAAGGACCAAGTTGATGTGTCATCTTACCTAACCCAATTTATCGTGCAAGCACTCGACCTTTGTATGCGGCAAAGGCTTGGCATAAATCCCACTAACTAGTCTGTTAGCCATCAGGAGAGCTGGTGAGCAATGGGAGATCATGGAGAAGGAGTAAGCACGTGTGGCTTAGGTCCCGGTTAAGACCTCGTTAGTAGGTCATCGACCCCTTGGTTGCTCGCGTGTTGGCTAGTTAGGTCTTAGTTAAGGTGTGTAATGGCTTTGATAGGATCCGCACTGATAATAAGGTGATCATGCTGCGGTACCCTACTTGTGGGTAAAGTGTATACCTCTGCAAAGTTAAAACCTATTTGAATAGTCGTGTCACGGTATTGGACGAGTTATGGCTTGGTCACATAACTAGTTTTTGGGAGGTGGATGGTTTTCATGGCGTGTGTTAGATTTTTGGAAGTGTCCGGCAGTTGTGCCGTGAGCTACCATGGACGGGGAGTCCGGTAGCATTAAAATTTGGATCCTTTGTGTAGAATCAACCCCACTCCTTTTCAACGTGAACCCCTGCATGCGTTAAAAATCTAGCTTTATTGCAAATGAACCTTAGCCTTATCCTTGTTATGACTTGTGCATATTCTTGTTATTCCCCCTCCGTGGGTGTGGTTGGACTTGTTGAGTACGTTTGTACCCTTGTTTTGTTGCTTCAGAGGAAGACCCGAACTTCGTTGCCGAGGACATCGAGTAGGTGGTCGCTTCCGCACCCAACGTTGTGTGTGGTGTTGGTCCTTTGCAAGATGCTTCCGCTAGTGTGTAGTCCCGAGTGCTGACTAGCGACAGTGGCTTGGGTCGTTACTGATTCGGCGTGGCTTTCACGCCCGCTCCCTCGGGGGATGTACGGTTTATGAACCATCTGTTGAATAAATGTGTTATCAGCCTTCTGGGACTGATATTTGTATCACATTTAGTCTCTACTTATGTGGGAATGCATCATTTAAAGTTTAAAATTTCTCCTTTGAATCATTTTATTGCAAATGCCTGCTAATACCCTGTGCATTTGCACTCGAAATTACTTGTGCAAATGCACTTGAAATTGTGCAAATGCACTTGAATCATTTTTTCACTTAAATCTTTTTTTTTGCACTTGAAATTACTTGTGCAAATGCACTTGAAGTTTAAAATTCCTCCTTCGAATCATTTTTTTTTGCAAAAGCCACAAGGAATGTGCGTGCTTAACTGATCCATACTGTTTTCATTAATTTATTGCAACTGACTTTGCTATTTACATACGTTCATGGAGAGAAGAGAACCACCGCAACGTGATGAAGGCGGCTAATATGCTGAACACTTGTTGATTTACCTAGTAGCTTACTTTCTTGGCTTTACATCAGCGAAAATGGGTGTGGTCCATTAAACATGTATGCGGCGAGGTGACCTTTGCAACAAAATTAACTGTAGTGGTAAAGCATTTGCAACCAAACATCCTATACAAAGGAATTCCAAACTTCGAGCGGTATATTGGTGATTTTTGCAATTTTACATGAACAGATTGCATATTTGCATATAAGTAAATAGCACGTGTAATCATCTTGTGAAGGGCAGGATTGACCTGTAACCCAGAAGTTTTTAGGCTTTATGAACACAACAAATACAACTAAGAGTGGATAATAAAGATTCAAATGAGGAAAACATAAGGCCAAACAAAGTAAATTAAAGAAAAACGTCACCTCCCGTTTGCCACAAATGAGTAATATCGGACTTGGTTAGACTATTCCAATCCTTTTGGTGTCAAACTTTGATCTTACGGTTCTAGGTTCTCCATGTTTCCAAGGAATTGTGTATTGTAAATGTGCCAAATGTTTTTTACTAAGGAGTCACATGTACTTGATATTATATTAGTGATATATGATAGAGTTAGAGAGGGTCGCTCTTGTAACCAAACAACATAACAAAGAAAGCACAGAGTTACAGGCTCATAGGGGCGTCAGCCGAGGTGGCTAGTGTCTATCCAATCGAGGAGCAGACCCAAAGATGTAGGTTTTAGCCAAACTTCGTTACGAATTTTTGTGTCTTGCCTCCAAACCAATCGCTTACACTTGTGCACCGATATCACAAATAGCTAGTAGAGGAACTAGGGAGAGACCATGGCTCTCCTTATACCTGATCCATGGTACAATTTTTTTTTTTGTTTTTTACGAGGATGATGCATAGTACATGTGTCTCTACAAGGTAATAACTCTGGTTTGTTGGAGAGTAATATTTCTCTCCTTATGTTGAAGAGATTATACTAGCTGGCCCCCACTCCGTCCCCGGAGCCCGGAGGTCTCCAATCGTGCGTGACCGCAAGAACATGTGAACCACGCTCCTTCCTACGAGGAAATGAATTTGTGAACCACTCGCAACTGGGTCCGACAGGCTAGCTAGTTTGTTGCTTCCGAAGTCCGTCGGCATGCAAGCGAGTGCTATGGCCAGGGCACGCATAATACGTTTTCGCTTTTACGCTTAGCTACACGACACGGGTCGGCATCATCATCAAGATAATAAGGAAATTAAACATGGATCATGCAACTAATCAATGCGAAGCACATCCGCACATGGCGCGCGGCCCCTGGCCGGATCCCGGAACTCGCCAACACCACCCGGCAACGAGGCCCGCGCCGGGCGGGTGAACCGTGGACGCCGTCACGATCCGCTGGTCGCCGGGAGCATCGGCCGTGTGGGCCTCCCTCCGCTCCGCAGCTACTACATTCCCCCGGGTCTCCCTAGCTAGTCGTAGCGCGCGCCAGCTGTTGGCATTCATGGCGACGCCACGGCCGCGGTCGCCGTCGCCGTCGCCGGCCCCGCCCGCTGCTGCCTCCAGCGCCCGTTTCGTGCTGATCCGCTCGGGGGTGGCGACGAGTGCCGGCGGCCGGAGTGCGTGGCCTCCGTCCGCCGCACTGTAGCTATCGGCTACCGCGGGGGTGACCCAGTTCCGAGGACGTGTGGCTGTATCAGGCCGGCGATCAGAGTGGATGGCTTTACTGGCTGAGACCTTCGATGCAGCGCACGTCTGCCGTACCGTATGCGTGGCTAGCATGAACCTGTGCTGTGTGGCGCGGCGGAGCAGCTTGTGGTGGTCTGTCTGAATCTGAATGAAATCGAGCAGCATCATTAGTTGGGCTTCGGAATGGGTAGGATTCGCTTTAGACGGGCTAGGTTGGGCCTCTATTCAGTGGAACTTTAGCTGCTCCTCTATGTACTTAACGGCCCATATGAATTCGCCCCTAGCCAGCCCTCGCTCTCGTTTCCTCCCCTGTCTGCCTGCGTGGCCCTATCATGCACCGTGGGCTGGCTTGACTTTCTGTTCCCGTCAAGTCATGACGTCGCTCTGCTCGGAAATTGTGATCGGAACAGCATCATCAACTGCGTTGCGTCCAGGCAATAGCCGTCCTTCCTTCTTCGAGTCGGCGGCATACATCAAACAAGACCAACAAACTCGATGAGGCCTCTCAAAAAAAAACTCGATGAGGTACTACATGAAACTCGAAATTGCAAACAATTCCAATTGTGCAATTTTCTATTCTATCAGCATTATTCAGTAACACCAAATGGACACGTAACTGCCGCCACCAACCCTTGACAGCATCCAACGCACGCGCATCCGGCCCGGAGCCCCCACGAGAGCGAACGCCCAAGAACTGAACGAACGGTTCAACGGTCAGCTCAGGGCCTCACGGCCTGCCCGCCGCCGCCGCCGGCGGCAGGTGGTAGAGGTGGCCGGAGCGCGGGAGCCCCGCCGTGGCGTTGAAGTACGCGAGCGTCTCGGCCCACCGCGCGTCGTCCTTGAGCATGTGCACGGCGATTGTGTCCGGGACGAAGCCGTGCCGGAAGCAGCTGTCCGGCGAGGCGCCCTTGTAGTTGTACATCCTCGGCGCGGCGTCGTACCGGTTCTTGGCCCTGCCGGCGAGGTTGAACCACCGCCCTGTCCACATGTCCTCGGGCCCGTCCTGCTCCCGCCGGGCGAGATCCGAGCCGGACACCCACCGCACCAGGTCCCACGACAGCGCGTACCCCATTCCGGACATGAAGGGCGGGAACGGGTAGAAGTTCTCGCGGTCGCACGGCATCTGGAGGCCGAAGTAGGCGTCCTCGCGGGACGCGCCGCGCAGCGACGCCGCCAGCGCCGGCAGGCGCAGGTACGTGTCGTCGTCGGCCTTCATCACGTAGTCGTACGGCGGGCGGCGGCCGCCGGCGCCGGCGTCGAAGGCGCGGGCCACGGTGGAGAAGAAGGTGTACGTCTTGCCGTTGTCCATGTTCTCGGCGCAGTCGAGCACGATGATGTCGCCGTAGCGCATGATCTCCAGCGCCACGAACACCGCGTCGTCCGGGGACGTCAGGTTGCAGAAGACGAACCGGACGTCCACGCGGCCGGCGAGGGACGGGTGCTCCCGGACCTGGAGCGAGTAGACGGCCCGCAGCAGGTGCCGCCGCTCGTACTTGGCCGGCAGCGTCTGGATGCCGATGAGGAGGCGCACGTCGCCGTCGTCGTCGTCCGGCGCCGGTGCCGGCGCCCCTGCAGCCTCAGCGGCGGCGGCAGCCTTGGCCGGTGGTGACGCGACAGCGGCGGCGTCCGTGCCGGGGCGGCTGCAGCTGCCTGCGAAGAAGGCCTGGATGCGGAACTCGTTGGGGTGGACGATGAAGACGGTGAACGCGAGGAAGCCGGCGCCGAGGAGGATGAGGAGGAGGTGGCGGCCGGAGAGGGGGGAGCCGGCTCCCGTAAGCCCGAGCTGCTTGAACAAGGAGGAAGGCGACGACATGGCGATAGCCGATAGCAACTGGAACACGATTAGCCGGTGATGTCGCTCGTGTTTAGAGAACAAATCGAAGCGTCGCAGTTGCTACGAAGCTGAGAACGAATATGAGGTCATTTGAGCTGAATAATTGAGCCGGTTCAGAGGACGACCTGGTCCTGATCTCCGATTGGTCGATGGGGCAGTTGCGCGGGGAGCTTTGGAAATCCTACATGAGAGGGGTGATTAAGCATTGGGCTTGACATTTCCCAACATTGGACTTGATGGAAATTGGATTGGGGAAGATTAGGTGTGGGTCTGTGGGATGAGCAATGTCTTCCTCATGGCCTCATGGCTACTTTATCCAAGTATCCAACAGAAGACACCGATGCTGTTAGTCTGGTCGATTATTCGCGGCCGCAATGCATAATCTGATATGTCATGGCAACATGGTAAAGCTAGGAGGAATTGGGCATCCAATCAGCACGAGGAACTTGTATAGGGAATCAGGCAGCCATAACGAGATTCAATATTTCGATCAATCCATCTATACAACCTTGCTTACAAAACACTCGAAATGATAAAGTCCACGAACGCTCATGAATCTAAGATTCTACTCATTTGCAAAGCACTACCAGCAACAACCACAGACTGCCAGGGAAGAATTTAGTGCACGTTGAAAGAGCCAACGATTTGTAAAACAAAACACAAGCAAAATTACTACCAAAATGCACTGCGGGTATCGGAGAAGCATTGCATATCAACAACTCAAAACGCAAGCATCACCATTTGTATGACCAAAATATAACACACCAACGCGGAAGCTAACACAGCCATGGTGCAAAATAGATTCTTCCATAGTACGATTAGCTCATTAACAAAGCTAAGCATAAATAGTTGGGCGACTGGAAAGTACGAAACAGACAATATAGCTCACGACAGTCAAAAACTTGACGAACATTACAATGTTTTGCCGAACAAGACTCCCTAAACCTTCCAAGAGGCCTTCACCATCTAGCCTGCATAGCCGAACCCAGAGATCTTCCAGACCCTGATAGATCCATCGGTGTAGCCAGTGTAGAGGGTGCTTCCATCCGCGCTCCAGCTCAAGCTTGTGCAGTACAGGATCTAAAACAAGGGCACCAGAAACAGTCAGATATCCATAGATATGAAAATCATTGTCGCAATAAGATATTTGGCATTGTCGTGTTAAATAGAGTTAGCCTATAGGATAATGCTTAGTTTCATGCAAACCAGAGTGCAGTCCCTGTAACAGGAATTTCTACAAGATTTAAGTCCAAAAATACAAGGGAGGAAAATCTACATCAAGTAAACACTCAACTGCTGAGAACAGGATTCAACAGAAACTAATATGCACAAAGACTAACAAGGACAGGAAACAAATAATATGACAACAACCAGTGACAGTAAATACATAGAAGACTTGGTTTAGTGTGCAATTGAAGATAAATATGACCTAAGTTAAGAGCCTCATGGGTTGTGTCCACTGAAAACTATGTAGTAGATGTCATATACAAACAAGTGGTTTCCCAAACACTACACAGTTGCATGACTAAACAGTATCTCAATGTGCTATCAGAGCACAGCAGAGAGATGAGGCATAACAATCATATTATAATGCATAGCAGAAGCGATGGACCAGATGAGGTTAGAAACTCACAGGAGATATAGTATAAGCAGCTCCTATTAAACTCACTACTATGAGATAAGCATAAAGAGCATATTACAAAGCTAAGTCAAAACTAAAGACTATTTGAGGCCATACTCAGAATAACAGATTGGATAACAAGACTAATTGTAAGATAGAACAAATGGAAAATAGATAGTAGGGCATAATTTAACAGATAAAACAACTGTGCCACACCACAGGCATAATTTTATCATGGATTACTAATTCTGCACATCAACAATAATTCTACACCGGAGTATGACATCTGTTGGATCAGTGATATCAATGAACAATAAGGTAGGCATCCAGACAACACACGCTACCATTCAGGTAACACAATACTACTGCAATCCACATTTCCACAACCACAAGAATTATGAAATGTTGGCCTCAATATTCCAACGGAATCAAGCAATAAACAGACTACAATACAATTTAACAAGCAGGGTAACCAGATAGAAAGGAGGAAGACATACCTGGTTCTTGGAGATCTGGATGTCGGGCTTGAGGTCCTGCACGACGTGCTTCGACTCAAGGTCCCAGATCTTGACAGAGTCCTGGGTAGCAGCACAGAGCCAGTAGCGGTTGGGCGAGAAGCAGAGTGAGTGGATGATGGAGCCTGCGTCCAGTGAGTACAGCCTCTTCCCCTCAGTCAAATCCCACAGCAGAGTATAGCCGTCCTTCCCGCCGGAGGCGCACAGGGACCCGTCAGGGCTCACGGCGACGGCGTTGACATAGCCGCCGTGGCCATCGAGGGTGCAGCGCAGCTTGCAGTTGGTAAGGTTCCAGACCTTGACGGTGCGGTCCCAGGAGCCGGAGACAATAGTGGGCGCGAAGGTGTTGGGGGAGAACCTGACGCAGGAGACCCAGCCGTTGTGGCCCTCGCCGCCGCCGAGGTCGCCGCCAATGGTGTACTTGCACTCACCGAGGGTGTTCCAGAGCTTGATGGTCTTGTCGCGGGACGCGGAGACGATCTGGCGGTTGTCGACGGAGAAGGCGACGGAGATGACGTCCTTCTCGTGGCCGACGAAGCGGCGGGTGGTGAGGCCGGTGGAGAGATCCCAGAGGCGGAGCTCGCCGTCCCAGGAGCCGGACAGCGCGAACTGACCGTCGGAGCTGAGGACGACGTCCTGGACGAAGTGGGAGTGGCCGGTGAGGCGGCGGAAGGGGACGCCGTAGTCGGCGGCCGCGCCGGAGTCCGGGGTGGAGTGGACCGGGTTGGTCAGGTCCCACACCAGCACGGACTTGTCGCGGGAGGACGAGACGATGAACGGCGAGTTGTCGATCGGGGTCGCGATCGCCGTCACCTCTCCGTTGTGGCCGCGCATCGTGCCCACAAGGGAGAGCGACTCCTGCCCGCTGGCCATGGTCGCCGAGGAGGTTGGGGCTGCGAGGGTAGGGGTGGTGGCGGCGGCGGCGGCGGCGGCGCGAGAGAGGGATAGGAGGGGAAAGGAGCGGAAGCAGGAGGTGGAGGCCTTTATAGTCGGGAGGAGTTGGGCTAGGGTTTTGCGGGTTGGAGATTCGGCGCTGGAGTGCTGGATGGAAGATCGGGACCGTTGGATAGGATGTGGGATCGTCAGGGTGAATGTCTTTTGTTTCTTTTCTTTTTCTCTTTGCCATTTTCTCTTTGAAATTTCTCATTGCCAAATATGAACGGTATTAAAAACTTGAAGTATTTTTCGGAAAAAAAATTGAAGTGTTGTTCCTCAAGTTAAGGAATTCTTTAGCGGCATTTGGTAATTGGTTGGTGATTGTGGAGCACTCTTTTTTATGTGTTAAAAAGTCATGATAAACAGAACTTTCACTCCTCGTGTACCCACCATTAAGGATGGGGTACTCTGAACCCGCGAAACAATATGGCATGAAGAGGTGTTGGAAGGAGCGATGTGGCGCGGAGATGCTCATGAGAGTGACATCACAAGTAACGGCGTATCCTTCCTAATTGCTCGTAGGCATGACATGGCATAGCATGGTGAGGAAAGAGGGAGATGAAACTAGACGATAGCGTAATAGCGTGATAGCGTAATAGCGTAACGGCTGCGATCACGTGAGAGAGGATCAGAACTTGGGCCTAGGCAGGGGAACGGGTTTTTGCCCCATGTCTTGGCTTAAAATTCTGTCATTTGTGTGAAAAAAGATATTTCGTTAAATATTTTTATTTTAAACAAAATAAATGATATAAATAAGTTATTACGTGCCGTTTGTGACATCGACACGATCTCCTACGTGAAACTTTGACCAATTATTTTATAAAAATATATTGTTTCCAGTAACCGTAATTAAATATATCGATAATACCTTTTACGGTGACTCTAGTAACGTCGATCGTGTATTGTCAATTTTTTAAAGCCATTTTATAATGACGGGCAAAGTTAAAAAGAAAGTGTAACCGGTAGAAATCTTAAAATATCCATGTTTCAAACGGGGTGTTTGGATACTAGGTGCTAAAGTTTAGCAGTGTCACATTGGATGTTCGGATGCTAATTAAAAGGACTAAACATGAGCTAATTATAAAAATAATTGCAGAACCCCTATGCTAATTCGCGAAACGAATCTATTAAGCCTAATTAATCCATCATTAGCAAATGGTTACTGTAGCACCACATTGTCAAATCATGGACTAATTAGGCTTAATAGATTCGTCTCGTGAATTTGACTCCATCTGTGCAATTAGTTTTGTAATTAATCTATATTTAATACTTCTAATTAGTATTCAAATATCTGATGTGACGTGTGGCCGTTGAACACCCCCGAAGTATTAAACACCAAATCGTGACATGCAGAATAACTATTCCAGAGGGGAAAAAATGGTATCATCATGGTGGGAGATTCCACGCATCTGCAACAAGTCATGGAGACGTGTACGAAAGTTGAGACTGGATATCAGGGCCCTAACCAGAATCCATCATGCAACACCTTTCCTCACCTGTCAACTTCCCCACTCCCAAACCAGAATCTCAAAATTCAATTTCGTGAATCGTGACAAACGAACGAGGATATCAGTCTATCATGAACACGGGCAACAGGGCAACGCAGCTTTGCCGTCACACCATAACAAAGCTAGTTAAGTAGTTTCCTTGACCTAAAGGGTCAGCTGCTTGCTCCGAAAAATATGGTATAACTTCAGAATTCAAGTTTTTCTCCCCTGCAATTGTGCTCAACCACTTGCTTAAGTTCTAGTGGAAAAGAATAGCTTTCTTGGGTCAATAAGCAACATTTTGTTTGGTTCGAATTTTGCCGATGCCTTGTTCTCTGAATGCACTAACAATCAAGCATGTCAGAGCATAAGATGTTTCAGAAGCAAGCAAAGATCAATGATAACAAGGGACGCCTACTCCATCTCTTGCTTCTCTGTACCATCCTCTCAGTTCTTCAGATATCCAAACCCTTCGTTGCAAGCATTCTCCTCTAGCTTGCTGCCCCTTTTGCCTCTTGATCGTTCTTAACCTCTGTTCTCTCCTCGACTCCTCCTCTGTCTGTTGAACTAGCTTTAGAGTAACCATACATGCATATGACAGATATCCAGCAAAATCTCGTGCGTTAACTAACTTTTTTGTTACGATTTTTCAATAGCAGGTAATGATTGTTTCCGTTATTCCCATTGATTCGATTGAAGAAACGTGCATTTCGGTTTCATCGTTCTTGTGCTTCGAAGGTCATCTCTGGCGTCCAGGGATGGCGGATCATTTTGAGGTAATGGCGGGCCGATTGCTCACGGATTCGACTCTTCAGTCTGCCATTAATGAGGCCTCTGCTCTGCCTTCTTCCGCAACGACTGCGTGTGATGCGGCTGCTGAAGATGGCAGGGCAACGAGTGGCGTCTTGGTAGAATGCAGAATCTGCCAGGAGGAGGAGGATGAGGCCTACATGGAGGCGCCTTGCTCCTGCAAGGGCAGCTTGAAGGTAAAACGCAGCATCACGCTAATCCTACTTCGTTTCACGGTTTCAGCGATTCTTTTCAGAGGAATAAGTTTTCAGCAATATGAAACATGTTAGAATGTAGAATTGAACAGCTTTGTTCTGAAAGAGCAAAGTATTGCTTGTGTTAAATAGATGTTTTTATTGCAGTACGCTCATCGCAAATGCATTCAGAGATGGTGTGATGAGAAGGGAGACACCATATGTGAGATCTGCTTGCAGGTAAAATTATTCACCAGTCACCTAGTACCCAGGTATTTCCAAACAACTTTGCACATAAACAACTGATGGATATATCTAACAATTCATGATCACGCAGCAATTTACACCAAACTACACTACCTCTTCAAAGCTGTTTCAGCATGGAAGAAACACGATTTTCTTCAGGTACCTCAAAGAACTTTACTTGTTACCACAAGGACAAAATGCATTTGAATCTGATCTGTGATCAGTTGTGTATGACCTAATACTCAATCTCAATTGCAGCGCTCCTGGTTACATTCAAGCACGCCCCATGCTGAACGCGGACCAAACTTCTGCTACATCAACAAGCTACGAGTATGGCCACCAAACTTCCACTCCTACCGGCGTAATCTGCTGTCGCATAATTGCTATAACCGTGAGTAGTAGTGCCGGTGAAAGATGCATACCATACCTTCTGTTCTTCCCACAGCTGGATGTACAGTAACATTCTGAAACATCCAACTCCAGTTGATGGTCCTCTTGGTCCTCCATGACGCCCTCTCGGTTCTCCTCGGCGACCAAGGCGCTTATACCGTCGCCATGCTCACCGTAAGGCTCTGCAATCTGATCAAGCACCGACACACATATGTTCTGCTTGCTAGATTACCTTGTTGCAGCAATGCATGTCCAACCTGATTAACCTAGCACAAATCATGGTTTTTTTACAAAAAAAAAAACAGCTGCTGATGCTTAGAACTGCGGGAGTCGTCATACCGGTCTACATCATACTCGTAGCGGTTACCGAACTGCTTCACCGACGCAGGCAGCGGCAGGTTTGTCTGAAAACCTTTCAGAAGATCACACTGCAAAATCGTGCATGAAGTTTCAGGTAGAAATGATGAAAGCGTGACGATGCAGGTTGTGCACGACCAGATTCCGGGACCTGCAGGAGCCGAGAGCACACAGCCGCAGCAGCATGTCATCAGCATCCAGTAGGCTGTGCTGGCAAAGGAAGGTATTGATCCTTCAACGAACTGAACGAAGGATTGAGCTTCAGATGTAATTTGCCTGCGGAATTTGGGAAGATATTTGACTCTACAGCTTTGCAACTGTACATAGTAGGAAACTTGGCTGCTGTCAGCAGCTTTGTATAGAGACCACTGTACGTGGTGACTACTGACTAGTGAAACTCTCTTCAAATGAAGATGAAGTGGGCTTCCTGTGCATATAACAATATGATGTAGTAGCTGAGAATGATTTATCAAGAAGATGCTCAGAAAAATGGAAAGAAAACTGAAGCGGGAATGATTTAGGTGGTCCGCGAGAGAATGAGCATATCAGCAAGAAAGCGGCTTGGTGAGGTGGTCCGCGAGAGATCGGGCACTAGAATGGCAAGTCTGAATTCTGAAGAAAAAATACGCTGGTAATCGAGATGTCGATAGGTAGTCTTTAAAACATAAGTTTCAGTCATCAATACATATTTCACACGTGTGAATCTTGTAACTTTCAAGGCGAGTTTATTCATTACATACGGTCACGGTTAAATGATTTAGGACACTCGGGTACTTTCTCGAGAGAAAATATATTACACGTATTCACCAGTACTACTGCACGACACGTTCGGTAACACTGTCAATCTGTCATAGCCCTTTCTGTGCACAAGAGGTTTCAGTTCAGGATAAGTCACGCTGGACCAAAATTTTAATTTTAGTTTTCACTCATTACTTTGGTATAAAATTACATTAGTCCCCAGAGAAAGGTATTCAAAAGGCTACATGGTAAGTACAGAGCTTAAAACGTTGAACCTATAGAACTGTTTACTGTTGCAACAAAGTTCACGTCGTTGCACAAAACAATCACGGGACTCAGGCACGAGTAAATCTTCGCACTTCTGTATGTTTTTCATCTTTTGAGTGGGTACTTGCCAAGATAACCCGCCCAGTAAATATACATTCACGGAGGCTCCTCCTGATGCAGACATGCAGTTTAGGGTTTGCAAGTGGTGCACTATTTTCAGTTCCAGTTCTTTCTTTGCCTGTCAAATCAACAAAGGAGACAAAAAAATCCTAATCACTTCTCTATGATATGAACCTACGAAGAACATATTAGCATTGACATCCTACAGACCTAAAATGTTTAGTCAAATTTTCTTTAAAGAACGTAAATGGTAGTACTTTCTGTTCTTCTGCTGGGTCCTCCAGAAGCAAGCCAGTGCCCCAAATGTACAGCTAGCAACAGCGACACCCAGGGCAGCTCCGATTGGGACTGTTGCAGCGCTGGAAGCGGAAGAATCATCAGAAATTGAGCCTACTTGCTTCGTTACTTGAAGATGAGAATCCATGGAGGTCTCCCTGTAGGAAGATACAAGTTTCTTCCCATAGTAGCCAACCAAGAAATGGAACACTTCATCCTCGTCCCACTCAACCTGCGTGACTCCATCAGCAGTCCTACTTGAAGAACGGTAGCACGATGGGCAGAGCTGCTTTGGAGGCCAGATAACCTTAGGAAATGAAGGATCAGCAGTGTCTAAATCCTTTTCTTCTTTCATCAACCTCTCGTTAACTTTGTTATGTGCTCTCCATAGCCAGAGGGTGAGGTCACGGGCAGATTTGAAGGGGACTGATACACTGCAGGTGAAGGTAACAATTAGGCATGCAGTAGATTTAGTGGCAATACAACCAAAGTGGGTTTTCCAAACCTTGAACACATTTCGTAGAAGTGCTTGCGGCATTCCTCACAGATGAAGAAATTGTGGATGAAATCACAAATTGATGTAAATGTTGATTGGCTCTCTCCATCTCCACTTCGGACAGTTAGTGAATGCAGCAAAACCCATAGACCACAGCTGATACAAAAAAAAAGAAGTTAATTTCACATGATATTCAGTTTTTCAATGAACTATTAAAATGAATCTGAAGAATAGTAAACAAATTTTGTTCCCATGGAAAAGCTTAGATATAAATATGGAGAGCAGGCATCACCTAAATCCTCTCGTTTCTTTTTTACTTCCACGGCAGAACATCTGCAACATGGGTACACAGATATAAGAAACGTAAACTCAAACTAATAAAGATTGGAAGGAAGATATCTAAATTCCTTAAACATTCAAAGCAAATAGTTGTAGCCAAAAGCAATTGAAGGGCTCGAATGAAGTACGTGGACTGGGAAATTTAAGTGCTATTGCAGGAAAGCAACCAAAAAAAATCACTTTACGAGCAGACCAAAATTCACAAGATAATATAGAAGGCGTACCCAATATCCACGTGGCACCCCCTCTCCACAGATGTTGTCTCCTGTAACACTTGTTAATAATGTAGAACTCTCTTGTGAACTTAATGATTGGTTTGTATGCCAGTGATCATCAAAGTTAATAAGTACGTTGGCAGATCCCCTTCGACACCTAAGCAGTCAACCAAAAATGTATGATACAGGATAGCTTTGCATATGTACTAGTATAATCTCACAAGATCACCTCTATACCTCTTGGATGGATGATGAGACACCAAAATTTGTAAAAACCTAATGAGTGAGTCACGAGTCTCTGGTTTGATCATCTACAGTTTGCAGGTAACCTTAGCAATAGTCATAAAATGATGAGGAGCAAACAACACATTAAATTGTCAATTTTGATAATTTGACTCAAACCTTGAGCTCCAAAATTATCTGCCATGCATGAGCTGTTGCTTCCTCAACATCATAAATTGCTCGAACAATCTATTAAAATTGATTACATAGTAAATAATGGTTCATAAGGACTGAACCATTGTGTATAAACAAGACCCCAAGCAAATTGACTAGACAACCCAGTTTTAACCGCACCTGTTCAGGATCTGAAGCATTTTTTGGGAGAGCACTTTCATTCTCATACCTTTTGTCATCTAAATTGAAAGAGCTGCAAAAAAAAAGACGATTGTATCAATAAAAAATGAAACGCGCATATAATGGTTACATGCTTACATCAGACCAAATCCTAAAGGCGTTTGACTAACAGTATTAGGCCGAAACCAACCCACCAACACACTTCCAACTAAACACAGGTAATAAAATACAAAGACAATACAAACAGCTTATGATTTCACATGAAATTGTGAATTTATGATCTAAAGCGAATAGACAGCAACTTACCTTCCCATCTTCTTATTTATCCATTTAAGTAAACGCTCTGCTGTTCTTCCATCATCAATTAATTCTAATTCACTATTCTCTTGCTTCGGTTTCCACTGTGGGGAATTAAATTTTGCTGGTGGACCCCACACTAGGAAAGGATAATGATCAACAGAGAATTTATTGCAAAGATCCAGATTCACCTGTGCTGTCGAACAATCAAAAGAAATAAGGCATTACTGCATGCCAATGCAAACCACAACATGATGTATTAACAGGTTATCATTATTTAGCATATGACCTTCCAAAAGAACACTGGAACTAAACTATGAAATTAGGAGCTATGCTCCATAAGAGAGAACCCCTTCCACATAGGGAAACAAAAGGCCAAATTATTCACTAATAATTCTATAGGTAATGTCATTACCAGTTAAAGGTGAGACTGGATCACAGAAAATCCCTTCCAAAGTGTGTTGTCTAGATTAAAGAAATTGGTAAAAATCATCATCCTTCACTGGAGCGTACCTTTGATGCACAATCAACCCGTGCCATCACAATAATCCCTGGATGCGCAGCATCTGGACCATTGAAAAGTTTTGCAACCTTCTCGTAGTGAGGCTGCATATGAAGAAGGAATCGAGATCAGTAGGAGTTGCATTTCAGATCATAATAGAGTATACTGCAGGTTACATACCTTGTAGTTTCTGCAGGCTGGACACCTGATCAAACATGTCATGCATTCCAGTTAGTAGCAATAAACAAGACAGGTTGGAATGACATAAGCAGGAAATTGATGGAGTAAGAAACTTGAAAAAGTTTATTGCCATAAAAAGTAAGCAACACACTGCAGTCATCGGTCAATCAAAAAACTACTGGATGATGTTGGCGCACTCTTCATCAATAAGAAAGCTACAAGTTCAGGTATGGCAATCAGCAGTCTAGAATTTTATCCAAGTGCAGAAAGTCTTTCGCTAAGTAGAAATTTAAGGATACAGGGAATTAGATACTCAATTGACATCACTGTGATTAATGTCTTCTAAATAAAACATGACAAATAAACTATAACATTGCTCACAAAAACTTCAAAAATTCCAGAGCAGCTTGGCAGGTAACATATAGATTGTAGATTTAGGAACAGGACATAACAAGTTTCAGATCGTTCGAATGTTTGACACACATTATAGAGTCAATGAAATAATCATTTTGCCTATTTAGCAGTTTGACAGTGATATTGGCTAAGTGCAGCTTCAGAAAGAAACATAATGATCAGTGGCGGAACTGGGGGGGGGGGGGGGGG
>NC_028452.1:11248577-11258732 GCF_000263155.2 Setaria italica | reverse complement strand
CCCTAAAAAAGAAACCCCCTCAATCAGTTTATTTCGGCATTCCTGAATGCGCCGCCCGGAGGCCAATCGTCAACCATGTGACCCCAACTACAGAGTAAGCATTTTCTAAATGTAGTCGCCAAGGTTCCTTACAGAGACAGCACCTAGGCAGGTTTGCCAAAGATAGCCAAGAACCAATCAAAAAAGAGCTAGCTCAATTACTCGTCAGCAGGGGTTCATCAAAAGATGTCTTTCACCCTGAGTGGATAGCCAATCCTGTAATCAAGCACAAGAAAAACAATGAATGGATAATGTGAGTTTTTACACTGGCCTCAACCCAACATTATCCAAAGGACCCCTTCAACTACCCAGGATCGAGCAAGTAGTTGACTCGAAAAATGGGGGCGATTTGTTAAATTTTTGACCCGGTAAATGTTGTTCCCCCCCCCCCCCCCTTTAATTTTCTCTCCAGTTCCGCCACTGATAATGATGCAGTAAGACTTCACATCTGCTACAGGTTTATAGCGCAGTATATTTGGAAATCGCATAGTGTGAGGAAATTTAACATTTAGTTTCATTACTAAGTGTAGCCAACAGCCATATTAGGCAAAGCTATATCCTGGAAGAAGTACTGAAGTAATTACTGCTATAGTTGAGGAAGCGTAAGCATGGAGGAACAACTGTCATAAAGTCCCTATTGCCCTTTAGCAGATGGTGGTAGAGATCTATTTCGTACGTTTTCACTCTTTTGAGAACTTTTGACTTCATATTTGCACTTGCAGCTCATAAGTCTCAAATAGTACAAGTGAAGCACACTACTCGAATAGTCGAATTGAATCACACATACATCCCACACGATAGGCCTAACACCACCAAAGCAAACCTAGCATACTTGAAAGCCACAAACACTAGATCGGGCTACCTTGAGACGTTGCCCACAGGCGAGACGAACTAATCATTTCGATCTCGAGACCGTATTCGATCGAGCACACCACACGGTCTCAACTTCCACCCGTTTTGCAATTCAGAAACTAACGCCACCGATCGAGTCGAACGAACCCAGCCGCATCGATTAAACGGGAACAAAAAAAAAACGAACAAATCAAGTCAGACGAGGGGCCGACCAGTGGGCGAAGAACTCGACGACCGCGAACGACTCCGGCGAGGCCTGGAGGAAGGCGGTGAAGTTGCCGGCGTCGAGGTCCACGGCGGCGTCGCCGTGGGCGCCGCCGGCCCCGCCCGCGCCCTCGACGCCGAGCGACCGGAGCGCGTCCGCCCCGCGCGGCGCCGCGCCGAGGAAGGCGGCGAGGAGGACGAGTATGAGGCGCGCCACCGCACCGGCCGCCGCGGTGGCCGCCATGGATCGTGGCGGGCTCGGATCTCTCGGTTGCCCGGGCGGGATTTGGTGATCCGTTTCGGACACCTGCCCCACCTCGCCGAGTCCTCCCTCCCGGCAGGACCGCAGGACTAGGACTAGCAGGCTGGGTTTTAGAACGATTTTTTTTTCTCGCCCCTTTGAGAAAAGCTTTTGCGCAGTTACGCCTCCATTTTTGTGTGTGTAATTATGCAGTTCAGTCCCTTGTTTATGCTTGATTTTAAAGCTAAGCTGGGATAGGCGCACCGTGGCTGCAACAGCATTCGTTGGCCGACATGTGGGTCCCAATGGACGTCGTGGGAAGTCATGGCCCACGGGCAGCGTGTCGAGATGGGTGGACCGTGGACCTGAGGATTTTGGTGTTGGGTTCGGTGCGACGCTACGCAACGCCTTTTGCAAGGTCAAACCGTGCGAGGGAGACAGGCGCGCCACGCAGCACCTTGTTTTGCTTGCCGTTGCCATATCAGATCCTCTTGCTCTGCTGCCTTGAGTTGTGAAAGGGCACGCTACTGGTACCAACGGAGATTCCACCGATACTAATGTATCTAAGGGTCTTTAGTACCGGGTGAAGTCTCCTCCTGATACTAAAAAGCTCTCTCCGACTCCTCATCTCTCTCACTTATCTCCCCACCATACACCTTATCCTTATCTCCCCACCGACCACGCACTATCT
Organism: Setaria italica; assembly: GCF_000263155.2. Taxonomy (NCBI): domain Eukaryota; kingdom Viridiplantae; phylum Streptophyta; class Magnoliopsida; order Poales; family Poaceae; genus Setaria; species Setaria italica. Next base: position 11,256,705 of record NC_028452.1, on the reverse strand, counting down.
CTCCTACCTCTCTCCTTCCTTTCTCATTGCCACCACCTCTCGGGGTTGCTACCGCCGCCTCTTAGGCCGTGCCGAAGCCGCGCGCCACCGACCTCCGTGCTAGAGGGCCGCGTGCCGCCAACCTCCGGGTCGTCGTTGGCCGCGCGCACCGCTCTCCACACCCCTAGCCGTGCTCCCCCGGCCTTCGAGCCGCTAGGCGCACGCCACCGGCCTCCACTCCGAAGGCCCGCACGCCCCTACCTTTGGCGAGGAGCTACCACCAGGCTGCCTGCATGAGGGGCCGTTGCCGCTACCCCCGTCGGGGACCGAGCCGGGGCTCTCGAAGGCTTGGAGGCGCGGCGCTCGAAGGCCAGGAGCACGGCGGCTGGGAGAGGCGGCGAATTGGAGGTGCGGGGTTGGGCATGGCGCGGCGGTGGAACGGCGTGTAACATGACAGAAAAGGAAAATGAGAAAAGAAGATGAGAAAAGAAAAGAAAATGAGAAAAGAAAAGGAAAAGAAAAAGTCTCAGCCACTCGTGATGTGGAAGATAATTTAGTACCAGGATCAACCGGTACTGAAGGCTTCCTTTTAATACCGGTTATTTTACCCTATACAAAGAACCCCTTGTTACCCTGAACTAATAAGCATTTTTAGGAGATGACTTGAGTACACGCGTGTAAAGTGGCCTCTCGTGCCATTGCTGCAACCATGTACGTCAATCATTCTGCTTTCTAACTTTCCTGTTTTCTTTGGATAAGAGCACATTTGTTCATCATTGCATTTTTGAAAAAAAAATGCTCGTACAAGTTCATTAAGAAACACCATCCATGAGCGACAGAGTGCTTATTGCCATGCTAGCAAGTTCAGCAAATTCAGGCCAAGTGAAGAAAAATGAGTCAAATACTCTTCGACAAGTAAACACACTGATGCTAACTAATTTGGACAAGATATTACGTAATTCATGGAAACCCATATCATCATATGGCAATTACTAACTATAGCAGGGACTAATCGCGCAGCCAAAGCAAAGGTGCGTCTCCATTCCTGCCGCCGCCGGAAACATGCTTACCTCTTTTGCACTGCTCCTCCTCCTCCTCCAACTGGACACGTGAGCGAGGACATAGATGACCAAGCTCCGGTGGCATGCACCATGCAGTCCGATCGACCAGTATAAATGGGCGTGCCATTCAGCAGAACAGAGCACACCAGCCAGCTCAACCAGCACAGCAATGGCGGCGGTGGCGAAATGGGCTCTCCTGCTCCTCCTAGGCCTCGCACTCCTCGCACCGGCTGCGCAAGCTGCCGATAACAAGGACAAAGATAAAGAGAAGGATAAGGAAAAAGACAGAGACAAAGATAAAGATAAAGATAAAGACAAGGACAAGGACAAGGACAAGGACAAGAACAAGAACAAGTCTCCGCCGCCGCCACCACCGTACCATCCTCCGCCACCCCCACCGCGTGTGCCATCTCCCCCGCCACCGATCGTTTCATACTCGCCTCCACCTGTCGTGTCGTCTCCACCGCCACCGTTGCCTTCGTCACCTCCTCCGCCCGTCGTCTCGTCGCCGCCACCACCGGTGCCTTCGTCACCTCCTCCTCCCGTCGTCTCGTCGCCACCACCACCGTTGCCTCAGTCACCGCCTCCGCCGGTCGTCGTCTCGTCTCCACCACCACCACTGCCTTCGTCACCACCCGTGCCCGTGCCATCTCCACCGACCAGCAACGTGGTCTACTGCAAGAACACCACGGGGTACCCCACCTGCACGGCGCCGGCGACCTGCCCGAAGAAGTGCCCGCAGTCGTGCCACATGGACTGCGACACCTGCAAGCCCGTCTGCGGTAAGCAGCGCATGGACAGGAAACACGCACAAGATCGTGTTCATCGATACATACTGTGATTGTGATTACGCTGTGCTGTGCAGATTGCAACCTGCCCGGCGCGGTGTGCGAGGACCCGCGCTTCATCGGCGGCGACGGCAACACATTCTACTTCCACGGCCGCCGGGACCGGGACTTCTGCCTGCTCTCCGACGTCAACCTCCACATCAACGGCCACTTCATCGGCAGCCACGTCCCAGGCGCCAGGAGGGACCCGACCTGGGTGCAGGCCATTGCCGTGCAGTTCTCGGGGCACCGCCTCTACGTCGGCGCGCGCAAGACCGCCGCGTGGGACGACGACACCGACCGCCTCGCCATCGTTTACGACGGCGCGCCCGTCGAGGTCCAGGGCGTCGCGAACGTCAGGTGGGAGGCGCCCTCCTCTCCCCTATCCGTGACGCGGACCAAGGCGGCCAACGGCGTCCTGGTGGAGCTCGCCGGGGTGTTCAAGATCACGGTGATCGCGGTGCCCATCACGGAGGAGGACTCGAGGGTCCACAGCTACGGGCTCCGCGACGGCGACTGCCTCGCGCACCTGGACCTGGCCTTCAGGTTCTACTCGCTCACCGACGACGTGCACGGCGTGCTGGGGCAGACGTACAGGAGCAGCTACGTGAACCGGCTCGACGTCGCGGCGAGGATGCCGGTCATGGGGGGCGAGAGGGACTTCGCCGCATCGGGCCTGTTCGCCACCGACTGCCCCGTCGCCCGCTTCGCGCACGGCCGCCGTGCCGATGCGCTCGCCGTTGCCTCCGACGAGCTGATGACCAGCGTCAAGTGCTCAGCCGGCCTCGATGGCGTTGGAGTGGTGTGCAAGAAGTAAGACAGACCACGCGCGCGCTCGTGCGCCGTGTAGCAGAGAAATAATCAGTGTGCACGTACGCACATAAAAATGATAGTGGGTTCAATAAGCTACTCCATGAACGTAGCCGTGGAAAGATTCTTATTGCACAATCTTTTTCACTATTCCATTTTGACCAAGTCATCGCAACAATCTCAACTGCCAAGTGCCAACGACACTAACTTGACAGGTACTAGAACTTACAGACATCTCACGGAATAACATCGATCGAATTCAAATGCTTAGCTATGTTTCCAGACGAGCTAATCCTGCTCCCACCTCGAGATCCTTTTCCATGAGACCGTCGTATATCTTCAACGAAAGCCTGGAGGTTCCGGTCCGAGGACCCGCCATCGGCAACAGACGCTGTCGCTTCCTCTTTCCACGCCGTCGCCCTCATCCGGAACGCCGCCGCCTCCGGCCCGCTCATCACCTCGTCGACGCACGCACGGAGGGCGTCCCGCGTCACCGGCGCGGGCAGCTGGACGCCGACCTTGTACTCGTCCACCAGCATCTTGGCGTTGGTGAACTGGTCGGACCACCACGGGTACCCGACCATGGGCACACCGGCAGCGAGCGCCTCCGCGACCGAGTTCCACCCGCAGTGCGTCACGAAACACCCGACGGCGTCGTGGCCGAGTACGCGCCCCTGCGGGCACCACGCGACAACTTTTCCCTTGCCGCTGATGGCCGCGAGCGCGTCCTCCGGGAGGAGCTCGCGGCTGTCGTCGCGCACCACCCACAGGAACGGCCTGCCGGTGCCGACCAGGCCCTCCGCCACGGCCAGCATCTCGCCGCGCCCGATGTTCACGAGGCTGCCGAACGCCACGTACACCACGGAACGCGGCGGCTGCGCGTCCAGCCACGCCACGCAGCCGTCGTCGTCTGCCACTGCAGCGAGATCGTCGTCGTCGCCGTCGCCGTCGCGGCGGTCGTCGTGCTCCAGGAGCGGACCGACCGGCGTCACCGGCACGTGGGAGCGAAGCGCGTCGATGGCCGACCGCTCGAGCCCGTAGAAGGTGTTGACGAGCACCCAGGAGACCGTCTTCTTCCCGATCCCCCCGAGCTGCGCCCGGAGCATGTCGCCCCACAGGTTCCGCGCGTACTCGGGGCGCACCATGTGCGGCAGCTCGTCCGCGGCCACCGTCGGCAGGCCGGGCACGGCCACCGGCGCGTCGGGGTCGGCGTCGGAGGGGAAGGCCTCGGGGAAGCTGTAGAAGTGGTAATACAGCGACAGCACGGCGCAGGACTGGATCCACAGCATCGCGCACGGGATTCCCATGCCCGAGGTCACGTCCAGCGCCCACGGCACGAAGGGGTTGTTCACGACGCACGCCACGGGCCGCCCCGCCCCGGCCTGGCGCCGGATGAGGCAGGCCAGCGCCGAGGGCCCCGCGTCCGCGACGTGCCGCAGCATGTCGGTGGGGTCCTGGTAGCGGCGCGGGTCGTCCGGTGCGTCGCGCCGCCGCAGGTACTCGAACCGGAGCCGGCCACGCCCGGCGCCGGCGCCGACGCACGCGCCGTCGTCGGGCAGGGCGCGGAGGCCGGCGTGGCGGAACGTGGTGAAGGTGACGAGGAGGTCCCTGGCGGCGAGGCGGGCGCCGAGGCGGAGGAGCGGGTTGACGTGGCCCTGGAGAGGGAAGGACACGAGGAGGACGTGAGGCTGCTGCGACGGCATGCCTGCCTCTTGGCTCGTGATATAAACAAGAGATTTTGATGTAATGTCTGCTCCTCCCTTGGCAACAGAGATCGCGGTGGCTGTTGTTTCGTGTGAAGGAACACACGGCATGGTTGATGGGAGGAGCCCTATATATAAGGAGCGAGGCGTTGATGCCCTGTGCGTTTATCGGCGCCGCGAGACATGACAGCACGCTGCCCCAGCAGGTACTGTTGATGCGTGTTTAAAATGGCCGCGAGAGCAGCTCGAGTTCTCCGTGCATTGCACATTTGGGGAGTCAACAAACATCAAGGATTCGTTGATTGTGTAAGTACGGCCAACTCTTTTCGTACGTACTGTATTTCAGCTAGGAAAATCAGCATTTGTCTGATAATGTGATTTTCAACGATTGAAATCTTCTTACTTGTTATTGTGGTGCATGACTCCACCGTGTTCTGTGCTACATTTGCTGTTACAACGTTTGAGGAATTTATGCAGCACTAAGTAATAGGCCAGCAAACCATGTGCATCTCAAAACTATATGCTAAATTCTAAAATGTTTTGTTTTATTCCATTATCGGAAAAAAAAAACAGTACCATACGATACCATACTAAATGCTAGCACGCGGCTGGATCGGATTGAACTACAACGATTTATCGGGAAAAAAAAAGTAGCATGCCCTTCTTACTGACGGGGTGTTCGGGAACATCGTGCTAAACTTTAGCACCTCGCATCGGATGTTTGTATACTAATTAGGAGTATTAAACATAGTCTAATTATAAAACCAATTGCACAGATGGAGTCTAATTCGCGAGATGAATCTATTAAGCCTAATTAGTCCATGATTTGACAATATGGTGCTACAGTAATCATTTGCTAATGATGGATTAATTAGCCTTAATAGATTCATCTCGTGAATTAGACTCCATCTGTGCAAGTAGTTTTGTAATTAGCTCATGTTTGATCCTTCTAATTAGCATCCGAATATCCGATGTGACCCTGCTAAAGTTTAGCACCTCGTATCCAAATACCCCCTAAACGTGGCTTATCCATAGGCGGCTGGATGGTGATCAAACTTGCTACCCTAATGCCAGAGGGAGTGCCAATGCAAGAAACGTCGTCGGTCACTCTTCATCTGTTTTTCATATTGCGCACGAGGGAAACACGATCGAATTCATTATTCATGCTTCATGCACCACCAGACGATCACGTCACGAGCCAAACAATCAAACAAGAAGGTCCAAGGGCGACCAGTGCTTTAACCCCAGTTTCGTCCTCCTGCACTTCCATCTCGCATTTTTCTGTGTCGTAGGGACGGGGAGTTCACAGTGCTTTAACCCCAGTTTCGTCCTCCTGCACTTCTATCTCGCATTTTTCTCTGTCGTAGGGACGGGGAGTTCACAGTGCTTTTGATAATTGGACTCTGCAGACCCGACTGATGAGTAAGCACGAACTACTCGCCCCCGTATTTTAGCGCAAACGTGTCGGGCGTCATATAGTACGTCCACACACGTACTTACTGCAAGGGCTAACGCGTAGAGTACGGGTATGCATGGAGGTGAAGGATCTCTCACCGTCCTCCCGGGATGTGGATAAGGGCGGGCGGGGGTGCAGGGGAACTAGCAAACCCCACGGGCACCTTTTGCAGGAAACCCTTTGATGGTGCTGGGCTGCTGCTGGCCGTGCAGCGCAGGCGTGCGGTCGTGTCAATTCAACTGTGCGTGCCGCGAAGACTGGCCTCTCCTCTGGTGCTTTCCACTTGCCCGTTTCAGCCTTTCAGGAAGGTCGTGGATCTGCATGCGAGCTCATGGTCAGTTGCCCACTGCTGCTGCTGGGTGCCCCAGCTAGGGTGACACAAAAGGCCGCACCGGTGGTGTCCGACGTGTGCGCGCGAGCTCGAGCCAAGTGCGCTCAGAACAGGGGACGGCGGCACCGCATCTCGACACGTCATAGACCACCAATCGTCCGACATAGTGGGGACTTCCCTCGATCCCTTTTGATTTGATGATTTCCACCAATGGTGACGGACGTGTTCGCCATTACGCGCTGTCTCGTGTGCATCTGGCCATCTGCGGTGCCCGATTCAGTATGTTTCTTTCCTGATCCCCTGTTTCCCCATTGAGACGGATGACCTTGACCGACCTTTTTCTTGATTGATCTGCAGCATGGTCTACTTTTCTTTAGGCAAATGTGATAACGTCGGGCGATAGTTGCCCCCCGACGAGGACAACATCTGGGGTCGCTTATTTGCCCAACGTTTTTTTTTTAAAAAAAAATTGCGCAACGTTTGTGGGTACTTAATTCACTGCGGCGGAAACTGGGTGTTGGGCCGTCATCCTGAAGTGTGGGGACGGCGCTTCTTTTACCGCCGCCACTGGGCCACCGACCGGCCCAGACGAAACACAGCAAAGCCGCGGCTCGTTCACGACGCAATCCCACCAGGCCGGCCCCTCTGGCTCGCCGCATAGGCCAGCAGCATCCCAGGCTACCCCAGCGGCCCAGCGGGAGGAGAGGGGGCTGCGCTCCTGCGCCATCGCGCGCCGGGGTCACGGGAGCCGGCGGAACCGTGGAGAGGATGGTGCATGAGTGCATCCCCCGGCCGTCCGGCCCCGCCAAAGCGTCGGCACTCGCAAGCTGCATCTCCCCACGGGGGTCGTCGCATGGCCTCGGCATGTTTGCGGGTGCCACGTTCGTCGGGCCTCGCCGAAGCCGGGTCGCCGCGGGAGAGTGGAACGCACGGGCGGGGCGTGTCGGCGTGACAAAAACTCGGCTCGAGCACCTGACCTTGCGAGTTTCGTGCTCTTCTCGCTTCGGCCTAACCGTGTCGCGCCCGCGCGCGTTCGGACTCTTCCGACGCGGTGCACGCTAGTAGTATTTACCATCTCGACGAGTCAACCATACATGTGTGCCGTGCCGAGACCGAGCTGCTCGTGCGGGCACGTACTCCGCTACGCGCGCACGTAGACGATTCCACCGTGTCGGTCCGCGCCAGCGGCATGCGCGCTCACGCCACGTCTCCTGCCTGGCTGGCTGCCTCTCAGCCAGTCAGCCGTATAGGACCAGGTGACGGGGCTCCATATCGGCGTCATGCCACGTGTGTGTACTACGTTTACCGCCACCATTGTAGCGACGACGGCGTAGACCGGGAGCGACTGAACACGCAGAGAGCGCGTCCTGTTCGACGACTTCTTTTTTTTTTGCATTCGCGGCAAAATTCAGGGAAGGGTCACGAATTTTTAACGGGCTAATTTCTCGCTGGCAAGAATGCTTTCCTTCGCCTTACGAACGACGCTTTCCTCTGCTGGCAGATTTTGGGTTTGCTTTCTTCATCGAGTAAGTAGTAGTACTCCCAGTTAGGCCAGCCTACCTTGCTTTCACCCGTCGGTCTACTACTCCCCCACTTTACCCTGTTTTGAGGGACATCATGGTATCTTTCTGCGCAAACAAGATCCCGGTTCAAACCACACCTGATGCCAATGGAACCTGACACTGACAGCGACCGATCCCTCTGTTACTCCGTTTCGGTGCGTTGTCTGAATCCGAATATCACCTGCTTTGTGGTGTTTGGATCCTGGAGCTAAAGTTTAGTCCGTGTCACATCGGACATTCAAATGCTAATTAGGAGGATTAAACATGAACTAATTACAAAACTAATTGCAGAACCCCTAGGCTAAATCGTGAGACGAATCTATTAACGCCAGTACGTGCAGGACCAGGAGCGGTTCTTGGCAAGGTTCCCTGAAGGCCCTGCCGCTAGCACCAGGGGCG
>NC_028452.1:11192290-11247329 GCF_000263155.2 Setaria italica | reverse complement strand
AGACATTGCTTCCTCCGTCCCAAATTATATGTCGTTTTGGTCTATTAAGCCTAATTAGTCCATCAAATTATGGACTAATTAGGCTTAATAGATTCGTCTCGCGATTTAGCCTAGGGGTTGTGAAATTGGTTTTGTAATTAGCCTATATTTAATACTCCTAATTAGTGTCCAAACATTCGATGTGACAGGGGCTAAAATTTAGCCCGGGGATCCAAACACCCCCTTATACTACCGAATAACGCCGGTCTCTTCTCTGTAAGGTGGTCCATCCGATCATGAATATGACCATTAAGATTAGTACGGTCTTTGTATGACACTTTGATTAATACTCCCGTCGTTCCAAATTATAAGTTATTTTGGCTTTTCTAAATTTATAGACTTTGTTATGCACGTAGATACTCTATGTCTAGATGCATCATAATATTTATGCATCTAGAAAAACCAAAACGACATATAATTTGGGACGGAGGAAGCAATGTCTATGTAAATATATTCTCTCGAATAGAAAGACCTATATATATTATGGATGCGTGTTTCTTTTTGAGGAAATGCATGCATGTTTTATTATGAATAAATTAACACCAAGTTTATAGTCCAAACAAATGGACAAAATTTAAAAGATTTGATTTTGGACTAACTTAATTAACTTATATCTGGGATATACATCATCTTTTGAACGTCTTTCTCTGATTACGCTTGTAAGCAACGTTTGATATCATTATTACAAGCTTTTCTTTATTTGTATGTCCTGACCGACCGTATAATATTAACATATTATCCACGCGCCTCTAAAATCTATCCCATTTATATTGCCATGTTTGTCTATGGACTTCGCTCTCCGGTTCAGAAATAGTGAAACTTAAAAGGATTTGGTTTCGGTAATTGGAGGTCTATAAAATACAACTTCAACTAATTACGTTTTATTATAACACACTTACTATAACATGTAATTTATAATGTTATGAAAAAAAATCAAGACGAATCTACTTGCAAATTTAACATAAATGTTTACCTTTGGTGCTCAAAGGAGGTATTGATTGGTAAAGTCTTTTTAAGGAAAAATAAATGCATAAATAGCATAAAACGCTATTTGTGTAAGCAACACTTATATATGCATAATAATTATTTCTGAAAAAGTTAAGTAGAAGTACCCCGATTGCTTCTATTACTGTTGAAAAAAGTTATATAAATATCACTACAAAAGTTTGTAGTTATCAAAGTGACATTGTTCGTTCACCTTTCAGTGTTACTAAGCAAGAAAGGTATCAAGTTTAGGCTTCTATTAAGTTGTAATAGGCGCAACAACTTGTGACGCCCAATTTGAACGGTACAAAGTGTGGAACCAATCTCCTCTTCTCCTGAAGACTTTTGCTCATTCAACTGATCATCCCACGCTAAACTGGAGAATGTGGAATGATAGACAACTGCACAAGAGACCACAGATAAACAACTGAAAAGTCTGACCTAGTATATGTATTTTCTCTATTCACAAAAAACGTGGGCTGTACAATTTACTTGCTTCACATTACATATCTTTTGGAACTTGAGTTCAACACTTCAAGTCTTCAACCGAATGCTCAAAAAATGAAGCTGAAAAGAGAAGCGTGTGCTTAAATCACATATCAAAAAAGCTCCGCCGATCGCCAGGCACGTCTCAGGCTCTCGACGACAGGTAATTCTCCTCGTGTATGGTCTCCAGCGTCGGCCTCCTCGACCGCGCATTGCTGAGCCGGTGCTTCAGCGCGCCGAGCTCCGCGGCCGCCGCGTCGTCGTCCACCACCATCTGCTCGAGCCGCATCCTCGGCGCCTCCTCCGCGGCCGCGGCCAACTCCGCTGCGGGCGGTGGCGGCGCCGCGACGGCGGCGTGGTCCGACGACACCTTGGCGGACGACCGGCGCGCCTCCCTGGCGGCCGCGGCGGCCAGGCGCGCCGCGTCCGCCGCCGCCAGCGGCGTGCCCAGGCGCTTCATCGGGAACGCGGCGTACGCGCCGCCGAGCTCCAGCTCCTCGTCGGCCGGCAGCGCGGCCAGGCGCGCCCCGACGCGCGCGGCGCGCGCGTCGACGAGGAAGTGGCCCGGCGCGTCCAGCATCAGCTCGGCCGCCGTCGCCGGGAGCGAAACCTGCCTCACGCCGCCGTCGGGGAGGATCACCCTCGCGCACCTCCCGCCCGGCGCCTTGGCCAGCGTGCACGACAGGTAGTTGCCCATGGTGGCCGAGAGAACCGCTAGCTGATCACCGGAGCACCAGAGAATCCGAACCAATCAGGATGAAGAAACCAGCTGCGGGTTGAAGCACTCGCAATCCTACTGTGAGACGAGATTGGTGAGCCGATGAGGTTGTAGTAGTTTGGTCTTGCGCCCTGGCGGCCCTGGGCGGGGACGCCGCGGGTTATATAGCGCGTGGATCGGCAGCGCGCCGGGTCGGGCTCGGACGGAGGGGAAGCGCTTGGAAACGCGTGTGGGCGAAGGCGACGGTGATTGGCAAGTGAGGGGGAAACGGAAGGAAAGGAAAGGAGGCGTGGTTTGGTGGGTGTTGGTGGCGTGGCGTCAGCGCGGGCGCGGGCGCGCGTTCGTTCCCGGCTCCACTTGGCTTGGGTTCGTGTCGGGGCGCGCCAGTCGTGTGAGCTCGTCGTAGTTGCGTTGGCGCGGTGGTTTGCGCGTGGGACGTGGTGGGGTCTGGGTGGTTGCCCGGCTGGGTTTTCCGTTCGGGACGCGCCGTCGCAGCCGGGTGGGAGTGAGCTGCCGCCGCGTCACGGAAAGTGCGTCCGCTCGCTTGCCATTTTACAAGGCGCTCCGACGCATGCGCGGTGCGTGTCAGCGTGTGTGAACGGCCGGCCAGGTTGCCGTGCGCTGCACCTGCGCACCGTGCGCTAGGATTGCGTACACTGCACAGCGCTCCACTCCTGCTGCTACGGCAGTGTAGGATGTTGGTGGACCTGGAAGTTTTTGAGTCAACGCCGACACCTTGTGAGGAGATGTTTAATGTGTTCTGCAGGTTTACCATGAAATTCCTGCGAGATTCAGATGCTGCCATTATCCAACCACCTTTTATGCAACTCTGTTGACCTATCAGCGGTACTGTCATAATTTAAATTTGGGGATAATGATTATCTACATGTAGTCTAGCTTCACAACACATACAAAGCTATTCGAGTTACTTGTGCTGCTCCCCTTCTATATGAGCAACACGCGGTTGTATCGTAATCCCTCCGTTTCAAATTATAGCTCATTTTGATTTTTCTAGATGCATAACATAAAAAAGTCAAAACGACCTGCAATTTGGAACGGATGGAGTAAAATTTTGAAATCTTTATTGCACTCCATTCCGCCTTTCTTTTATATATTTTCTCATCTGCTCGCTTATCTAAGGTTCACATTGGCACAGCAGAAACTTCCAACTGTCCTTACGACCTTTCGATGTCATGCGAGCACATGATGGTTTGATGCCATACGAGACGAGTCCTTTCGTCCGTCTTTATCCTTTACTTGTTCCGGACCGAGAAACAGTCAGCCTTTGTCTTATTGGACGTCGTTTTCCCTGTGCCAGTGTGCTATCTATAACCCAGAGTTTGGTGGGCACTTTCACAATTTAAACGTGGCACCAGCTACCGTGATTGCTAGTTTAGGCCCGGGAGAGTGGTGGCGGGTGATAGATTATAAGGCACTAAGGCAGCAGTGTGCAACACACCGTCCTTGTGCGCCTGCATGCATGCTTACTGTGCCTGCTCCCTCTTTTTAGCCCTTTGATGCACAAATTAAAGCAGATGCCCTGTACCTAATCTGGTGTCAAGAGATAATCCACGAGGATTGGTGGCAGGTTCCAGACATACCCAGTTGTCCTCCTCGCAAAGTTGGTGTTTCTTGCACTCTAATAAAATACTGTGACTGCTCGTGCTACATCACTGGGGTAGGGCGCCTTCAGAAATGAACACTCAAGTCTCTCCAATTTTTGGTGGAAACATTCAGCAGTGAACTAGTCCAAACGCTCCAACCGCGATTCCCATACCCACCACACGGTTCGCTAGGAAATTTTCTAACTTGGATAAGTAATCGACCGACGATTTAATCGAAAAACAATAATAATCGCCTGGACTCCGCAAGTCTAAACCGCACTGACAGAGACGCTCCGGTCTGAAAAGTTAATGACTACTGGCTCGGAGTCGGAGATTGGCTAAAAGGATAAGTGCGAGTTGACCAGGGAAACCGCATCGCCTCAAGCTGATGCTGATCAGCAGCTGACATGATCCTTCATCAGCTTATCATAAGATTGTCGCCAACGAAGTTGCCGGGAACCTGAAGGCGGCGTGAGCGGGAATAATAGTACCCGTACCAGGCTATGGACACTCTCGCCGTGCTGTACCTGCGCGTGGACTGACTGAGCTGCGGGATCAATCGATCACGTTGGAGACGTGCGTGCGGTGAGTGATCGAGTCCTTCTGGAACGATGAAATGAGGCTGAACCATCTGCTTTGACCTTTGGGGTCTTGCGTTGCGTGGTGTAAACTGTGACCTCTCTGACCTGCTGCGGCAGCTTGATATACTTGTGATTGCTTGTGGCTTGTAAAGGCGATTAGTGGAAGTCTGCACCGTCGTTTGGAGGAGGTCATAAGTGTTTGGATCGCAAAGGGTTGACCTACACGTACGTAGTATGTGTTTAGTCAACCTTTAGTGGTTTCTGCACCTGCCAGGCAGCAATTGTGAGCGACCAGACAGCCTGTTGCGTGTTGGCAGGAGTATCTATTACTGTTCGCTTTGTTACGGCTTCCGGAAAGAAAAATATTACGTCTTCTTGAAAAAATTATTGATAGCGTAGTGTTTGGTAGTGTGAGTGTCAGACAAATATTTGCAGGAAATATTTGTTAGATTAATTCAGAAGCTGTTCGATTAATTCAGCCAGGTCTATTAAACTAATTAATCAATTAAGTTCGAAGACCCATATAAATGGTCGTAGAACCACATTGGAAATTGAGAAAATGAAGCTCTACTACACCATTTGAGAAGTTGAGCGAGGGATGGAAGGGTGTCCCGTGCTCGCTTGCTCGTCTCGTCTAGCAGAGCCACGACACCGGACGTGCGTGGTGTGTGGGCTAGGCTTGGTTAGGCTTTTCAAATTTTTAATCACTAGTAACTAGCGATTAGTGATTGGTAACTAACGTTGACAACAAATACTCCGATCTCTTTTGATAGACGTATTTCACCTTGGCACAACGACCAAGGAGAATGAACCTTACTTATCATCTAATGAATCATGTCATTATGCACTTCTCGTTATCATATACATATGCATCCTCAGTATCGATGTCTTCATATACATGCACCGATTATTTTTCTAGTGGAGTTACTCTGCACGGGAATCAAGCAGTCATCTATGGGGGTGTTTGAGAACACCGTGCTAAACTTTAGCACCTGTCACATCGGATGTTTGGATACTAATTAGGAGTATTAAACATAGTCTAATTACAAAACTAATTGCACAGATGGAGTCTAATTCGCGAGACGAATCTATTAAGCCTAATTAGTCCATGATTTGACAATGTGGTGCTACATTAACCATTTGCTAATGATGGATTAATTAGCCTTAATAGATTCGTCTCGTGAATTAGACTCCATCTGTGCAATTAGTTTTGTAATTAGCTCATGTTTAGTCCTTCTAATTAGCATCCGAATATCCGATGTGACCCTGCTAAAGTTTAGCATCTCGTATCCAAACACCCCCTATGTCAAAACCCAAGATGGCACCTCAAATAGGACTAGTTTTGCAAATAACCCTATCAAAAGAGAATGGAGGGAGGAACTGGTAATTATTGATGGCAGATAGTTACTAGTAATTGATGAGGAGTAGTATACGTTCGACTTGTCCGTTGTAGTGCAGGTGTGCTACTGAGGACTAGTATACATTGATGAGGTTATCTTGGCAAAACTCCCAGAACTCGGAGCCTGTGAACTGTGCGCCAAGGTCGATGATAATCCTGTATGGGATTCCGAGCGGTGTGTGATGTCCTCCATGAGCTGAGTAGCTTTAGCCGACTCGATGGTAGTGACGGCTTTGACCTCAATCCACTTGGTGAATTTGTCAACTACCACTAAGATATGAGTGTAGCCACCTGGAGCGGTCTTGAAGGGTTCAACCATATCCAACCACCAGCATGCGAAGGGCCAGGATGGTGGGATGGTGCGCAAGGTCTGGACCGGTAAATGTTGTTGTTTGGAGAAGAATTGACACCATTTGCACCTTTGGACGAGCTACTGCGAGATTTCAAATAATACCTGAAACGAAACGAAGATTCGGCAATGCTTCGCTTCAATCTCCACCCTTCTCCCCTCCCTCTCTTCTCCCCTACTCTCCTCTCCCCTCTTCTCCTCCCTTGCTTTCTTTCTCTTCTCCCGAATGAACTGGCGCGCCCTGGCCCCGGCCCTGGCCGTTCTTCGATTTTAAAGCTCGGGGCGCCTACCGCCGACTGATCCGACGGGAACTTCCCACTCCCGCCGTTTCAAATGGCAGAAGACTGTTACCGCCGCTTCATTCCGGCGGTAACAAGCTACCGCCGTTTCAAATGGCAGAAGACTGTTACTGCCGCTTCATTCCGGCGGTAAGCGGTAACTCCATGGGCCCCACATCCGCCAGGATTCCACGTGCCGCCCGCCATTTCAGATGGAGGTAAGCGGTTTCCCTCCTGACCTAGCGCCACGGAGTTGCACGTTTGCTGACATGGCGTCCCGTTTCCGATTTTTTTTATTCCTTGCACAGATACCGTCGGCTGAAATGGCGGTAGCTTTTCTTACCGCCGTTTCATCCGGCGATATAGGTCTAGATTTGCTAATTTTTTGCTGGGTATTTATTTCTGCAAAATCATAAAAAGAAGTAAAAAAATAAAAAAAAAATTCTAGCTAGGCCGTGTAGCAACACAGGGTGGGAAAATGGCACTGCCCGTGGGAAATGAGAAAATATACCAAAAACATCCTTAAAAAGGAAACCAATCGCCCTTCCTTTGGGCTTTGGCATGGAAAATTCTCAAAGCGACCCTTCTTGGGTGGCATGTTTCTAAATTCGACTCTTTGGGATTGGCAACAGGAAGACTAGATATCGTGCCCTAATAGAAGACGGACCTCATCAGTCATCCCCCTCTCCGAGATAGGAGTAATTTGGTTTGGTCTACAATCTCCGATCCGAAGTTCTCTGTTGCGCGGTACGCCCACGGGCAGATTAGGTTCTCCTTCCGCACGCAAGGCGAGATCAATCTGTCTAAGGTGTGCTGTTCTTCCAGAAATTTCGCGGGAGAAATTGAAGCCAGGAGCGGAGATGGCCGGCCGCTTGTTGATTCAGAAGCTCTCCTCCGGGGTGTACATCAGATCGACAGGACGCCTTGGCATGGCCGTCGCCCCGGTCACACGCACTGCTTCGGTACGTACAATCTCCAGTTTGATTTGATCTTCTACTTTTCGGTGGAATCTTAGCTCATATTTCAACTAGATACGTACATCATGTATCCGGCTTCCTCACAGACCCCTATTTTTTTCACCACTCTGTTTGCCCTTGCTGAAATTCTTATGTTCTCCATGGAATTTGCTGAAAATTCGGTTTTTTTTAAAGGAAGCAACTAAAGTTCTTATCTTGTATCGCCCTCTCAGGAAGGTGGCGTTAGTACCTTGAGCAATTTCTTCCACCGAGTTGCACTTCATCCTGGCATGGCGGTAACCAGTAGCAGTAGGATTCAGGGCTATTTAAGTAGCTATCTTTTCTTCTTCACTCTGCCTTTAATTGCTGACGTTGATCTATTTTACAAATAACGAACTTTTCCCCAATAAAACCAGCAAACTGTTTTAGTGTCAGCACTTACATCAATCACACAACTAAGTTCCACCTGAGGTACTTGTTATGAACACTCAACTGATCAGTAAAACGAGCTCCGATTGCACTTATGAGCCATCCACCCACATAATCCTTGGAGCTTCTTGCACCTTCTGCTCCATTGTCTCATATAAAGATCCATCTGCACATTAGTACAATCCAATTCAGCAACATTTTAAAAGACAGCATTTACAATTGGTTCCATAACAATTGTCCTCCTAGGAAGGCATCATCAGAACCCTCGACAATCTTTTCCATGTAGTTGGTCTTCATATTACAGGCATGGATGCTCCCAATAATCATTGATTACATTGGTACTAAATTTTCTTTGCGTTATGTACTCCTTCCGTCCCAAAATATGAGGCACATATTGTTTCATTAGGAGATGACTTACAAGTTACAATTGCTCTACTATGTCACTTAGGTCATGCAAAATCATAATCATAAGTAAGTACTTTGAAACATGAATCTAATAACATTGTTTTCGGATCACAAAGTTAGTTGGTTCATCTCAAGCTGGCTTAGACATCTTCTACTCCCGTCGTTCCAAATTACGATTCACTTTAGGTTCACCCTAAGTCAAAGTTGTCTAACCTTGACCAAATTTTTTGAAAGATATAATAACATCTATGATACCAAATTTATTTTATTGAATCCACCATGGAATATATTTTGATAGGGATTTTATTTGTTATGGTAGATATTATTATATTTTATAAGCTTTATCCAAGTTAGACAAGTTTGACGTAGGATAGGACAACCCCAAGGTGAACAGTAATTTAGGATGGAGGGAGTAATAGATTAATCATTGGTCAAAGGCTTGTCGTAACAAAGTAAAACACGCCTTATATTTGGGGGAGGAGGGAGTATTATTTAGTGGACAAATTTCTTTGCTTTGTGGGGTTTTCTTCAGATTCTCTATCCCTTGTATCTTTGAGGATTTAAGATGTAAGTGTAACAAAGGTTTTATCAGTATTATCCTGCGTAGTCTATGGAAAGAAATATCTATATCAAGTGTGTTTCTGACTTCTAATCCTGCCTAATGCAGGCTGTAAGGTACTTCAGCATAGTCCCCTGCTCCCATGCTGAAGTTAAAACAATCTGGCCAATGAAGCGGGCTTTTTCGTCCAGTTCATTCAACAAGCATAAGGTTTCATCTGAACCTAAAATGACACCTCGGTGAATTAGTGTAGCTGAGTAAGTAATATTCAGTTGTCCTCATCTTTTTATAGGTTTTGGATTAATGGGTGGGTCCATTAGGTCGTTTTATCTTTTCTAGGTGCATAGTTTTTGCTATGCACTTAGATATAGTGTATGTCTGGATGTATAATAATATCTGTAAACCGAGAAAAGCTAAAACGACTTACAATTTGAAATAGGGGTACTTCCTAGGAGCGCCGGTGAAAACTTCATGCCTGTTTGGAACGGAGGATTCCAAAACAGAGGAAAGGAAAAAAAAAACGCATGAAAGGAATAGGAAGGAAGTGTGAAAATAGAGGAATGGAAAAAAAAACACATGAAATGATACGTACTAATACGGGAGTTGGAAAACTAGAGACGGCAAAGAAAATATTCCCATCTTAACTTAACAGACATGGATGTGCATGTATGTTTAAGATGGTTCTTACAAGTGGGACCTTGGTCCATGAACTCAGTCTGTCTAGTTTCAGCAAACACCCCTCGTTCTATCCTTTGCTATCTTATCTTCACCTCTTCTGTTGTCCATGTCCTCAACCTCAATCCTCATTCGTAGCTCACTCCGAAGGCTCCAATGGAGCCGCTCAATTCATGTCCGTGATGATTTCCTCACTATCAAAGCAATGGAGGGCGACCACAGCTATCTAGGAAGTCGCGAGGCCTATGGTGCCAGCTACTACGGCCAGATGCTCTGGAGAGCAGTGTGGACTGAGATGCCACGGCAGGCAGGCGGCATGGGAAGCGTGAGGCTGTAGCAGGATGCCGAAATTGCCGACGCCGACGATCGGGCGACGGCAGCTTGCTCTCTGGCTCTCCCTCACTCTCAGCCGTGCGAGCACACCTCGAGCTTCCAAGAAAACTTTGGCCCGGAGTGGATGCAAAAATTCCTGCGTTTTGTTGAGCAAAGGAAAGGAAACCTTTCCATAGGAACGGGAAGCAAAAAACATGTTCACCAATCCTTTGAAATTCCTTTGGAAATACTCCGTTCCAAACAAGCCCGAAGGAAACGTTGAATCTTCCTTGCACGTCCGACTGTCAGCAACATGGAAAGGTTGGTACTTGGTATTTTTGTGTACATACATGGTTACAATTTGAACTAGATATGCCGGCTCCTGTCGACCTGCTGACAGGCGTCTCTGACAAGACAACTCTGTTCTCAGGATTCAGACATTCAGCTATACAGGTAGGATGGATTTGGATGTCTTGGGGGATTTCCTGGCATTCTTGGTAATCAAGCGACTCGTGTGGCACGGTAGACATCAAGTCAGCAAGGCGTCCCTTCGAATGAGCAATTGAGTACTCGATGTCCTCAACATCAAGCAAGGTAAGCTCTGGTTTGTCATAGACGAGCCAGACCGTTCAAGTTTTTGCGGGCTTGTAGCAGCCACTGTCCACTGACCTCGCCTCATTGGCATCCACAGAGTTGGTGCTGCAAGCGCCTTGGATGTCCAACTGTCCGGTTCTCGACTTCTCGTCTTCGGCCGGCGTCCTTGCAGAGGCCGCAAGGGCGTCGATCAAATGCTGTTTCCTGCTATGATTAAGTGAAGCTTTGTGGTCTTTTCTAATTTAAAATGGGGTGAGTACTCATTTTGACTTTTCTAATTTAAAATGGAGTGAGTAGCTCCCATCCGTCGCGCTGAAATACCGCTTCTCTTATTGGAAAACTGCCGATTTCTGACACTACTCTCTCTCTCTCTCTCTCTCTGAAGGTGCTACTTTCGTATTGAAGAGCCCTCTCAGAACTGAATCATAACTATCTGAGGTCCAACAAGGTCCCATTTTCCTCATTATCCAATCCGCAATCTTCAGAGTTCTGATCATATGTAGCACAAGACATCGTCTTGGTATCAAAAAAGGCTCATTTGCCTCGGTCATTCGCTTCATTCCAACTGATGACTTCTCTTTTTTTTCCCCTTATGAGTGACCAAATACTGATTCTGCCCAGCAGTTGCACAACCATATAACTTTGCAACATTATACATGGGTAAAACGTAGAAACTACCGCACAGCCATTCCAGAAAACAAACTACCTACATGCAAGGTCATGACTATAAAAACAAACAAACCAGGAAACCCACGAACAGTAACAGTATCAGAACCTGGAGGCAACATATTTTACCAACCAGACACCATAATTTCATGGTCTGATGGATCTGCATTACAACGGGCACAAGTTTCTGGAGTCATGTATGGTGCTGCCAAAATCAATGTCACTGCAGTTGCTTATTTGGTTGTAAAGTGGAGGAACAAAAAAGACAAAAACAAGCACCCCTCAGCAGGAGATGGCTCTCCAGCTCGTCCTGCCTAACTGCGAAGAGCATAAAAGCTTAAAAATCCAAAAATGGAACTTGTACAAGGAATCAAGAAGCCTTCTTATGAAGCAGACTCCTTGGCGATTTTCTCAGCCTTAGCAATGACTTCCTCAATGCCTCCCACCATGTAGAATGACTGCTCAGAGAGGTCATCGTACTTACCATCCAAAACACCCTGCACAGTACAAGATCCTTTAGCAAATAAAGGACAACTTGAACAAGTTTATCGTCACTTAGCAATGATTGGAGAAAATAAAATATCATGCAACAAGTACTGGTGTTTTCCTATGAAACTGAAAGTTAGGTCTCAAAGAACAAATATGGTAGTAGAGCTCAAGTAAGTACCTAAAGTAAGAACAAATCTTGGGAAATACGATAATCCAAACTCTGTTTCTAAAATGCAGTTTCTGAACGATAACTATTGTTAAAAAAATTACCTGGAAACTCTTAACGCTCTCCTTAAGCTCCACATACTTCCCAGGAGCACCCGTGAAAACTTCAGCAACATGGAAAGGCTGGCTCAGGAAACGTTGAATCTTCCTTGCGCGTGCGACTGTCAGCTTGTCATCTTCACTGAGCTCGTCCATACCCAAAATGGCAATAATATCCTGAAGATTTTTGTAGTTCTGAAGAACCTTCTGAACACCACGAGCAGTGTTGTAGTGATCCTCACCCAGCACATGGGGAGAAAGCATTCTGGACGTGGAATCAAGGGGGTCGACAGCAGGATAAATACCAAGCTCAGAGATCTGCACAGGAAGCATGCCAGTGTCATTATTACCACATCATATACAATTATATTATGCACCAGCCTACAAGACCAGGTGGACAAACCTGTCGTGACAGCACAGTTGTGGCATCAAGATGGGCAAATGTAGTAGCAGGAGCAGGATCTGTCAAGTCATCAGCAGGCACATAGATAGCCTGGACAGAAGTAATAGAACCCTTCTTTGTTGTTGTAATACGCTCTTGCAGTCCTCCAAGATCAGTAGCAAGGGTTGGCTGGTACCCCACAGCAGAGGGAATACGTCCAAGAAGAGCAGACACCTCAGAGTTCGCCTGATATCAAGAGATAACAACAATGCAACCAGGTTTAACATCTTGGAGCATTAAAACAGGCAACAGAAAAGATGGTCACTCAAAAGACACATTATTTGCAGACCAGAGAATGTCCTGCAAAACTTACCTGAGTGAAGCGGAAAATGTTGTCAATAAACAGGAGCACATCTTGCCCTTCAGCATCACGGAAATGTTCAGCAACAGTCAAACCAGTCAACCCAACACGAGCACGAGCACCTGGGGGCTCATTCATTTGCCCATAGACAAGAGCACATTTGCTTTCGCTCTGCCACAAAAACCAATATATAAGAAAAGGGTAGCTTTGATGTGCGACATTCACAAAGAAATTGAGAAGTAGCAAGAATTACCTGCTTGTCACCTAGCTTGATGACACCACTTTCAATCATTTCCCTGTAAAGGTCATTACCTTCACGGGTACGTTCTCCAACACCAGCAAACACAGAGAAACCACCTACATACAAAAGAACCAGTTATTCACACTCAGAGAACAAACAAGCAGAGTCAAATTTACCATGAAGATCGGTACAATACTAACCATGGGCCTTAGCAACATTGTTGATCAACTCCATAATAAGGACAGTTTTTCCCACTCCGGCACCACCAAAAAGACCAATCTTTCCTCCCCTTTGGTAGGGTGCAAGAAGATCCACGACCTGAACGTAAAAGAACCATCATACTCAATAATCAGAGGAAATGGCAGCTTATGAGCTACTGTGAGGAATTCTAAAATTCAAAGGTTATAGAAGGGCAACAGAACAACTCTACCTTGATTCCAGTAACAAGGATTTGCTGCTCAGTGGCTTGCTCAACAAAAGCAGGGGCTTCGCGATGGATAGGAAGGAAGTGGTTTGTCGCTGGAATAAAGAACAAGATTACAAAAGCTCTTCCACAGACATCTCAAAGCAAAAACACATACTAACATCCAGCAACTTACTTATGTCACCCTTCTCATCAATCGGCTCACCAATAACATTCATAATGCGTCCAAGTGTAGCCCTGCCAACAGGCACCTGCAGAGAGGAATAGTTTTGAAGTCAGAAATTGTAGTGAAGTGGACCATCCGGACAGTGTTACAAATACGAGACACTTAAACCTTGCAAACCATCAGTAGACATCGAAAATTTACTGCCAACTTAAATCCTCTACATTATAATTGCAAATGACACCAAAAACAAACGCATATCAACAGTATTTGAAAATCTATAGACGAAAATAAGTCATAACAGTACATAAGTTCTTATACACCATTGAATCACGAGCCACAAACTAACCTATCAGTGATCAGAGACGGAATACGGCAGAAGATCTAAAACCTAATCACTGGCAACTCAGATCGGTGTGCCCGGATCAAATCTAACACTATTAGATCCACATTACATCAGATCGAGATGTACCATCACAAAATGGAATGCACGGTCAACGGCAACGAAGAAATGGAGGGTGTCCTTACGGTGATGGGGGAGCCTGTGTTGAGGACGCGCTGGCCGCGGACGAGCCCCTCCGTCCCGTCCATAGCGATGGTGCGCACCATGTTCTCGCCAAGGTGCTGCGCCACCTCGAGGACGAGGCGGATGTTGTTGTCGAGCACCTCCAGCGCGGTGAGGATGGGCGGGAGCCCCTCATCGAAGCGCACGTCGACGACGGCGCCGATGACCTGGCACACTTGCCCGATGGCGCCGGCGCCGGTGAACTCGTCGGTGATCTTGCCGCCCCCGGTCTTCCCGGTGGCCGGCGGCGGGGTGGCGGGCGCCGCCTGGGCCGCGGCGGACGAGGCGTAGGCGGCGGCGCGGTTGAAGAGGTACCCGGCCGGGGACGGGCGGTGCGGCGGCGCGCGCGGGCGCGGCGCCGCTGGCGAGGCCGCCCGGATGCGGGAAGCGGAGCGGAGGAGCGACGAGACGACCCGGCGGGACGCCATGGCCGGAGATCGCCGGAGACGCGGTCCGGATCTAGGGTTAGACTTTTGCGCTGGTTGCGGCGGCTCCGCGAGAGAGGGGGGCGGAGAGGGGGGGAGTGAGGCCGGGGGTGTGGGGGAATAAGTGGGTGGAGAAATCGAAGAGGGATCGGCGGGTGGACCTGGTTTACGGGGACCGCGAAGCGTGGGGGAGCAGGCCGCTGGTCGTGCGCGGCGGTTGCTGGTGCATGGAGCCGGTCCAGTGAACAGGTGAGGGGCGCGTTTTGGGCATTTCGAGGATGAATTTGTTGCTTGGTTTTGCAGCAGCTGGAATATATTGTCTCTCTTTTTTTCTCTTCCTCTGTGCCGGCATTTGGTATAGATTATAGACCACAATATAGTATGTTTTAAATAGCGTTTTATTTCTGCAACTTTGATCCAAGTATTATAGCATATTGTTAGGGTCAATGTATGATGTCTCACGCGTGATGCAATCCTCTATACCAATGTTTGGTTGCAATTATATAGAGAGTGGAGGTGGAAAAAAAACAAATTGTCTGTTCCACGAGAAAATACATGAAAGTACTATGCGTGCGGAAGGTCCTCCAACTCCAACACCTTTTAGCTGCTGCTGAGGTGGCCCGTGGGCCGTTGTGATACTGCATCACGCGAGGCCGCCGGCCCGCTCATCTTTCTAGCCGTTTTGAAATCCTGCCAGTGGCCCAGCCCGGCCGGGCCATGTCAGGTAACAAATTCCTAAGAAATAATAAGCGTGCGCCCTTTGATAATGAAAAACGGTGACGCCAGACGCATATGCAGCTCGGCAGCTCGCGTAGCTGCAAAACAAAGACCGGTCTGGCCCCGTGGCCCGGGCTACAACGCTTGCCCTCACCTGCTACGAATCATGCGCGCACTACTACTCGGGGACCTGGAGTTGGGTGGTAGAACCATACACCTCGGAAACTATGAATCAAGATTATAAGATACTAATCCAATAAATAATAAGGTTAGGGGTGGGATTATATTGCGTTTAAGCTCCCCACCCGCCGGCCACTTTTTCCATTATTCCCCTACAGGTAGGCGTCCGTTTCCTCTTGCCCTTCTATCACGAGTCGCGAGTCCCGCCGCCGTGAGAGGCGATTCGCGAGTAGGCTGGCGGCGGGACCCCGGCCTGGTGAGGGCGCTACCGCCCATGGCCCTCCGCCGCTCGTGGCATGGCGCCTGCGCAGCCTACCTTTCGCCTGCCTTCCGCGCGCGGCCGCTCGCCCGCTTGCGCCGCTTGCGGCAGCCTTCTGCGGCTGCCCATGCCCGCGAACTCCGGCCACCCACCCCCTAGGAAAGCGTTGTTGCTGTCCCACCCGACCTCGACGTTCCAGGCCTTCGCCCCTCCGCTGGTCGGGCCAACGACGAGGGCCTCCACGGCGATGATTCCCTCAGCGAGCTCAACAGGAATGCGCTGCAAAGAAGGAGCAAATCTGTCAGTGCCACGCCTAAGCCAAAGCCACGTCGCTGGCAAAGGAGAGCGTGACGCGCGCGTGGGTGGAATTCAACCTACCAGGCTCGCGCGTGGAAGGAATTCAACGTATAGTGCTTACCGTTGGCGGTGGCGCGGTCGTCGGTGGATGACGCCATGGACACGTCGCCAGGGACTTGCGCTCGGCTTGGTGAGGTCTCACGGGCGTGGCGGTGGCGGGACTCGCGACTCATGATGGAAGGGTAGGGGAAACAGACGTCTGGCTGCAGGGGGGCAAAAGTGGCCCACGGGTGGGGGGCTTAAGCGCAAAATTATCCTACCTCTAACTCTATACATTGGATTAGCATCTTGTATTTTTGATTCATAGTTTCTAAGGTTGCATGGGTGGATGATTTCCATCGATACGTAAAAGACGACCACCCCTTGTGAAGACCGCCCCTTGTAAAAGACGAAACCGGAGGCGCCAATCCGCAGCAGCTACGGTTCCTCACGGCCATGCGCATGGACGCATGCGCTCGGCTGCTCCCGTTATACCCTGTCGAAATGGCACCAGCACTTCATAGTCTCACGGCATGTTCTCGCACCGTTCATGGTCAATAGTTTGACAGGCACAGGAGCTAGTTGGAATGTCCGACATCATGCAGGTTTTTTCACCGTGGAATAGGGGAATTGCTAGCTTTGCCTGAATTTTCGACGGAGAAAGAGAACATCTGCCGGATCAGGCTCAAAGCTGCCGTGCCGCTAGCGTTTGGAAGCACGTGCCACGGAATCAAAAGTCGGAGCGCCGGAGCTGTTGTCCACAACCCACATA
Source organism: Setaria italica (assembly GCF_000263155.2). Classification (NCBI taxonomy): domain Eukaryota; kingdom Viridiplantae; phylum Streptophyta; class Magnoliopsida; order Poales; family Poaceae; genus Setaria; species Setaria italica. Next base: position 11,230,717 of record NC_028452.1, on the reverse strand, counting down.
CTTCAGCCCACCAAAAGGTCACAATAATTACCAGTAAAAACAACAAAGTCATTTGACAATACATGCATGCTCCAAGGTTAAAACTTAAAAGCAAAGCAAATCCTTTACAGGAACTCGTGGGGCCAAAAGAACCGCGATGCCAAAACGGAGAGCGAAAGGCCAAAGCCATCCATGCCGTACGACCGCGGAACGGAACGGGTGCGACGCGACGGGCTCACGGCGGCTCGGGGGCCGTACCCGCCGCGGGGCCCCCTCCCCTCGCTATAAAATCCGTAGGCCTGCGCACCACCCGCTGCCGTCTTGTACTTGTGCCTGCGCACCCGTACGGCTACGGGTCAGGTCAGAGAGGCTCTGCTCTGCAGCATATAAGCTGCAGCCAGCCCTGCGTGCGCCGCGTCGAACTGATCGATCGCTTGCTCGTCTCTTGGCCGCCGCGGACATGGGGCGCGCGCCGTGCTGCGACAAGGCGAGCGTGAAGCGGGGGCCCTGGTCGCCGGAGGAGGACGAGCAGCTGCGGAGCTACGTCCAGCGCCACGGCATCGGTGGCAACTGGATCGCCCTGCCGCAGAAAGCAGGTGCGCTTCCAATCCAGTCTCTTCTGCACTAAACGGGCGGTACCGCGAGAAACCCGATCGTCATGGAATGGAATTCTGGCAGTGATCTTGGGTCGAGTGGCAATTTTCGAGCAGATTTTCGGAAAACTAATTTTAGCATTTTCTCCCTCCCACTTGTGAATTGTGTGTGATTCAGGGCTGAACCGGTGCGGCAAGAGCTGCCGCCTGCGGTGGCTCAACTACCTGCGGCCGAACATCAAGCACGGCGGCTACACGGAGCAGGAGGACCAGATCATCTGGTCGCTCTACAGCTCGATCGGGAGCAGGTGGGTTGGTCGCGCTGCCTGCAGCGTTCTTCCACACGAGTAAGCTTCTGCGAGATTGTAGCCCGCGCGCGCTTGACTGACCGATTGCGCTGCCGGCGCGATGCCACAGGTGGTCGATCATCGCGTCCAAGCTCCCCGGCCGGACGGACAACGACGTCAAGAACTACTGGAACACCAAGCTCAAGAAGAAGGCCATGGCGGCCGTGGCCGCGAGCGCCGCAACCGGCGGAGCCTTCGCCGCGCCCGCCACGCCGCCGCCGGCGCTCTCGCCCGCCGCCTCCGCCTCCTCGTCCGTGACTAGCTCGGGCGGCGACGTGCGCTTCGCCGCGTACCCGCCGCAGCACCACCAGGGGCTCACGATGCGCTTCGACGCCCCGGCCCCGCAGCGCAGGCAGCAGCACACCGAGCTCGCGCCCGTGCCGCCCGCCGCCGCGGTCGCGCAGCTCGACGCCACCAGCGGCGTCTGGGCGCGGCAGCCCGCGCCGGCGAGCGACGCCGTGGCGGCGGCGCTGGACGACGTGTTCCTGCCAGACCTCGTCGGCGGCGGCGAGCAGCTGTTCCCGTACGGCGACTTCTTCGGCGGGCTGCAGGACAGGGCGGCCTTGGAGCTCTCGGCGTGCTACTTCCCCAACATGGCCGAGATGTGGGGCGCCGCCGCCGCCTCCGACGCCAAGCCGCAGGGCCTCTGCAACACCTTGACATAGGAGAGGCCGGGGAAAGCCCGTACGGCTCGTGGGATTGTTGCGCGAGAACTTCAAAATTGCTCCATTGATTCTCTGGCGATTTGAAAGTTTGATCGGCCGCGCGAAGCTAGATAGGATCGTTCTTGCTCTATCTTCCCACTCCCCTGCTTCTGTTCTCATGTCTCTCTTTCTTTTTCCGCGTGGATATGGATCGTGGCCGGTATTTTGATGTGTATTACCTGTAAATTAGTATGACCGAGATGTGAATTATGCTTTGCTCGACGAGTCTACTCTGAAAACCTCAGCTAATTGCTACGCTTGTCCGTGTGCTGCACAAGCAGACGCGCGTGAGAACGACGTGGCTCTGTCCTGCCGCCGCCGAGATGATGGTCACAGCTCTTGCGCGTCAGTCCCAGCCTCGCTCGCGGCAGCACGGTGACGATGGGCGCGTACGTGGACAACAATGCCGCGTGCTACTCCGCAGACCACAGTGCAGTAGCAGCTCAGTGCCAACGGACGCTTGAGTGTGCAAGGGAGGCTGCCACGTATGATTACGATCAGCGTCCACGGTCACTGACAGCGTCCATGAACGATTTACGCCTTCATGCCATGTTTCCTGAAGAGATGAAGAAATGCGGTAGGAGCCTATATGATGAGAGGCAATGTGCTTGATGTGTGCCGGACATGGACCAGTTCGTGAGGGATTGAGGGGCTCGCTGTTTGTGACGCACGCGCCACAGTGCTAGGACCTTGACCCGTTCGCAAGGCCAATGGAGAGGAGAAGCGTGTGGACGCAAGGGACCTTTGCGAGATCCTCCAAGACGACCCTGTCCCTGTGTATCACGTTACATATACTTTCTTTGAAGGGCCTGCAAATATTTTTTTTTCTTCACCCCTTTTTCCGGGCGGCGGCACCGGTTGATCCTAGTCAATCGATCCTAGTCCTCCAAAGTGATTACTGATTAGCTCGGAGACTTCAGGAGCACGACAAGAACTCACTCGAGGGGGGCCGGGCGGTTGACCGTGGCAAGAGCAGAAGAGGCGGCATGGGTTTCGTCGAAGCTTCCTTGCCGCTCCGACGACGACCTTTCGGTAATGTGCCCTACAAAGATTTGTCATTGACGTACTGCGGATTTACATGGAGAATTCACTGCATTTTTCATTGTTTTTTAAAGTCTGTCTGTGCAGGTGAAGTCATACTGACAGTAACGAAGTTTGAACGCGTTAGTGCATCACTGCGTCCCTAATTCACCACGGAGACTAGTCAATTCACTGGGAATTAGGCTTGCTTGATTGATATGGTAACTTTCACAGACCAAAGCAATGCGCCACGTTTCAATTTGAGTATCAGGCTCAGGCGTTGGCGCGTTGCCTTCTAGGCTTCTAGTACTTCCCTTGGGCAAAAATTAAGCCTTGCGTCATCCGTTCGTCGTCAGCTTACTGTTTTCTCCCGTCAGCTTACTGTCCGCTGCCGACTGGCCCAAATGTTCAGATGCATTTCAGAGCGGTATGAGTGGCTGTGAAAATATTCAGCAAGACATATAACGACCTTTTCAGATGGAAAAAGAATAATTGACGCCTGCTGTTTTTATGCAAGTATTTCCTCCATTTCAAATTGTATGTTGTTTTAGGGTGTATTTGGTTGCATACATCACATGATGCGTGCATGGATGATCCTGGATGGGGTGGTTCAACCAATTTGATTGTACCATATGATTCACTCTAATTAGTAGAATAATGTATTAAGTGGGATGGCCTCATCCTGGATGAGTTGGTCCAATTCACCCAACCAAACAAAATGATCATTATTATTTAATCATTTCATACATGAATCAAATGATACAACCAACCAAACACACCCTTAATCTTTCCTAAATACATGATTTTTGCTAACATGTATACTTATGTTTAGATACATAGCAAAATTAATGTATCTAAAAATACCAAAACGATTTATAATTTGAAACAGAGTAAGTACGTAAACAAGAATCAAGTGAGCTTTTGTGGTTGGCAATGCTAGAGCAAACTCTTTAGCTCGCTCCTTGCCTACCTCCATCTTGGGAGTTACTATGACAGATCAAGAAAGCTACTCCCTCTGTTTTGAAATTTATCTTTTTTATGTACTAGACATAAGTGCACATCAAAATCTATATATCTGGAGTCAAAACAGCCTACATTTTGGAAGCTCAAACAAACGGGACTTAAATCATGCATCATGTAGTGAAACTTTGTTGTCTCGATCGTAATAACGTTGTACTGACCTCCATGACGTTTTATACTCTGCATCTTGCTCAATTTGGAGCTCGTTGACGTTATTTTTCCCGGTACACTCGTTGACATCGTTATGGTTCGCTCGGCTGTTGGTACCTTGACACCGACTCGAGTGTCCGTGCATTTCGACATCGGAAGTAGGTGGCGACGTGCAACAAGTCAAGACAGGTATGCATGGATTGATGATTTTTCTGGGGAGTGGACTTGGTTCTTATCACTGGTTCGTTGAGGATTCTCTCTGTACTGTCAGGAGAAAACGATGAGAAGAAACGACATGGCTCCCTGGGTTACACGCCTTTTTGCTTTGCTTTGCTTTGTTTGCTCCAACGACCTAGCTACCACCCCACCGAATGCACCGGACTGCATGCATTTGTATTACGCGTGCAGATTGCAAAGACGAACTAAGATCTCACAAACTTTGGCACGTGGACCGGGATAGCCCACAAACTTTGGAGGATAGAAGAGCGTGATAAAAGAGATGTATTTTGGCATTTCCAATTGTCAAGCTAGAAGCATATCTATACCATGCATATATTGACCACTTATTTCATAGCGAACTTAGCACTTTTTTTAGAGCATAATTGGTTAGGTTCCTTCCCATGGAACATGTCTACCCGTATATATACTTGTATCGGCGACTAATTATTTTTTAGTGGCAGTCATGTTTCCAGTAAAAAACCCCTCCGTAAATCTTCAACCAATCCTCAGGAGGGATAGAGGCTCTAGTAAAGCTTTCAATTGGTATAATACCCCTATGCAAATTTGCTCGTGGTTTAATTCAGTTGGCTTTAAAAGTTGATGAAATGTGCAAACAAAAAAAGGCCAGATCTGCCTCGCAAAAAAATAACATGATCAGGTCTGGGTCCGGCTTTGATTTACAGCCCGCAGGGCACTGCCAAAATCGTTGACCAGTCAACCACGTTCTATGGTTCACCGTTCACTGCCTCCTAGGGTCCACCAGCCCTGGCTCTCGAGTCTCGTCTCCCGCTCCGGCTCCGCCCTTAACCACCAAGGAGCCTCGTCACCTCCTTGTCGACCTCCCCACCGCACCTGCGCCTCCAGCGGCCACACCCCGGCGCCCCCGCTGCCACCGCCTAGTCTTCTTCTTCCGGGACGCTGCGGCGGACCTACGCTACGACGACAGAGCGCGCCTACGCATCAGACATCGGTAAAAGCGATGGGCTGACTGGCTGAGAGCGGCTTGCAGGTCCCGCGAAGCAAAGCTGGACAGCAACCAGCAAGGTGATCTCGCTGCTGTCTCTTTCTCGATCGGTACCAGCAGCCTAGGGTCACACGATCAAAAAAGCTCACGTCTCGCAGCGTCACCCGATGTTCTTAACCTTGTCGGTAAAGTATGCACACTTTCTTCTTCAGAAAAAAGGATTCAGCGATGACATGATTTCGAGGACTTTTTTTTTGAAAATGTTCGTATCGTCGGTTTGAATGTTTGATCACCCATAAAACATGTCTTATATCTCTCACAGAGTCACAGTCTCACTGTGGTACTAGAAAACATGCTTTCAGATAAGGTTTGATGCTTGAAGACTACAAGGCCTTTCTGTTTCAACAAGGAAAAGCGCGCCATTGCCTTGGGGACAAGGGCCTACAGCTACAGGCTATAACAGGTAGCAAAATCAACAGGCCAAATCATGCAAAGTTGGAGCCTTTGACCCTGTGACAAGCACTGCAAAACAAACAAAAGTTAGGCGGATGGACACCCGTGCGTAGCATGGCATGGCATCACAAAGAAGGAAGGGGTCCCCTGTGTACCTCTCTACTCAACAACGGCGCAAATGACCGGTGGTCTCTCCCAATCAAACTGCCGATCGATCTCCCCTTTAGGCTTTAACAACTGTACGCACTCGCCTGAAACATAATCCCCCACTTAGAGCGGCTCCATCGATCCCTTGCGCTTGTCGGTACCGGGGCATGAATATTCCACAAAACTGCCTTTTCTAGTTAATCAGTTCACCCTGCTGCGAGATGTAAAGGGGGGGTTAGCAGCATAGGATGGGGATAACTTCCTTGTCTAGTCCGATACAACTCAGCTGTCGTCGGCGTCAAGCCGGAGCTCAGCTGTGAATGTGTCTCATTAATGTCGGCGTCGGGATTTCCGTTCAGAACCATACCGCACTAGTTGCTGTGTGATGCGAAGGAATCGCTTTCAGGGTTTCCCAGGTTTTCAAACAGGTCCGAGGAATGTTCTTCTTCCGGCAACCGGCGAGGCGCAGGGAGTCAAAAGTTCCTGTGGCCACTGATAAGCGCCAACAGTTTGTTTACTACTACGAGGAGTGTTCGGTTCGCTTGCTTAGAAACGCAGGCACCACGGGACCGCGCATTTGGAGTCTTCGACCCCCTTTTTGCCGAGGGCCGGGCCGGCACCTCGAGGCATCTACGACAGCCGGCGCCGTTTCACACCGGGCGTACGGTTCGTTCCTCCCCGTCGTCGTCGGCTCGCCGTGTCAGCGAGCTCTCCATAAGGCGCCCGGATTATTTCGCATGGAGCGGCAGGCAGCCGGGAAAGCGACGCCCGCGGCTAGTGCGCGTGTGGGTCAGCAGGTTGACGAGACCTGCTTGCCTGCCCCTGGGCGTCGACCCGGTGCCCTGGCCATGCCGCTTGTGGCTACGCGTGCTCTTGTGCTCGCTCGAGGGGAAAGGAAAAGGATGGCTGGGTAACTGACAGATCGGTAAAGAATGCCCGGCGTATCGTATCACCGACGAGAAATTGGTGTCGTGAGATTCATCACCCTGTACGTGTCTGAACGTTTACCACCAGTCCCCCAAGGGTGCGTTTGGTTGGGAGACAATGTAGAACGGGACGGTCCCGTTCCAGTTTTTCGGGATGGGATGATCCCATTTCTTGTTTGGTTGAATGGGATGGGATGATCCTATTTTTTGTTTGGTTGGAGAGATCGCTATAGACGGGACAAGCACCGTTTTCTTCTCCTGTTAACACCGTTCGTGGGACCCACCTGTCATACTAACAGGTATTTTCTTCCTCCACCGGCCGGCCGCGGTGGAGCTCGCGCCCGCCGGCCGCCGGTCGCGCCCGCTCGCCGGCGCCCGCCCGCGCCCGCCGGCCGAGCCCGCTCGCCCGCCGGCCGCCGCCCGCGCCCGCTCGCCAGCCGCCGCTCGCGCCCGCTCGCCCGCCGGCCGCGGGGGCGCGCCCGCCCGCGCCCGCTGGACCGCCGGCCGCGCCCGCTCGCCAGCCGGCCGCCGCCCGCTCGCCCGCCCGCGCCCGCTCGCCTGCCGGCCGCCGCCCGCTCGCCCGCCCGCAACAGCTCGCCCGCCGGACGCAGCCAGCTCGTCCGCCCGCGCCCGCTCGCAACCGGTCGCAGACACGCGCCCTCCTGCGCTCGCCTGCGCCCGTCCGCGACGCCGGCCGCCGGCGCTCGACCGCGACTGTCGCGTGGACAGACGGCGCGTGACGGGGGCGAAGTGGATGAACGTCCGCTCATTTTGGTGGGACGGGTGAATCCCGCATGAGGAGTCGAATTTCCCTCGTAGGAAGTCCCCGTCCCACCTGTCCTCCAACCAAACGCGGGACGAAGTGGGATCGTCCCGTCCCGTCCCACTTCGTCCTCGCAACCAAACGCACCCCAAGTGACACGGGGAGAACTTGACTGACGAGTGAAGATCCCAGGCATTCTCTGAACCACCCGGGAGGCCGGGATTCAGTTCAGCAGATGCTAGCTTGCCTCTGAACGCCGAGTGAGAGTTCTGAACTGAAGGATTCCATCCCGCGATATCAAATGTTTTCCGTTTCCCTGTGCAATATAACAGATGCATGACCAACCAACTGGTTCTAGAACTAGAATTCACCGTCTCCCGTCACGCTTTTCGTCAAGAGTGCAAGTAGGCGAGTACCTGTCCTTTCTAGCATGTCTCGCTGAATATTTTGACTTTCCTGACCTTCCATAGGACATATCAAGCCGAACAAAATAAGTAAAGTCGGTGATGATAGGCAGCCGGGGGTGCTTTCAACGTCACCCCAAACGCTAAAATTCAACCAGCGAAATTGCTACCTCATCCAATCCACATTGTCTCGACCTCCGAAGTTTTGCGGCGAGGTCGTCTCGGTCCATCGACGACGTTTCGTCTCCACAAGTTTCCATGGCCACCATGGCCAATAGAGTAAACATTCCGGTCCATGTCTTCGCAGAAACGGCCAGAGTATGTGTTACTCGTCTGCCAATTTGTCTCGTCGTCCTTCAGATTCCTAGCTCATTGTCAATGACTCGATGGCCACACTTGGTCGCGATAACACGCGGCGGCATCCAAGACCGGAGGCAATCATTGGTGCCGGCAAAAATTCTAGCAGAGGTGCCGGTTCACACCGCGGTCGTCGTTCAAGGGCGTGTAAAAGATGAAACGTGAGCAGAAACGAGCGGCCTCTTTAGAAATCGTGGCGGTCTAGGTTTGAAACAATGGAGACGTGAGCTGATGCCTGAATGGTTTGATAGGCCTCCTCTTCTAGTTCTAGGCTTCTAATCTACTACTACTAGTAGCTACTAAGTCACTGAGATGGAGCAGTCAGCCTTGGCATCCTGCTGATAGGATCACAGGGCTAGAGGGCTGAAGAACTACGCCACATCGGTCGCCAAGTGGCGGCATTCTTTTTTCCTGATTGATGCAACTGGTTTCCTTTGTTTGACGATGAGATGGGCAACAGCTTGATGGCCGTCTTGTCTCGATAATGGGCTCAGGACAGGGTGTTGACGGAAGGCATCATTAGCTCCCACACCGGGAGCTGTCAAGTCTCACTTGGCATGGAACGATTGACGCATTAGTATATGCTAGCCCGGCCATTTGTTTATTTGCCTAGAGCCAGCGGCTTAATTAACTGGATCTTGTAAGACAATGTTCGTGCACACTGCCGTTGTGGATTTCGGAACGTGAGCAGTGCGTCATGTAGTGTGATATGATTGTATCATGGGCCTATGCAACGGTGCAAAGGTCACAACTCACAAGGAATCGACGGATATTGTAACTTTGTAAGGTTGGTAGGTTGGACACAGCAGTTCTCCCCTTGTTGCTTATGCCGATTAATTTCTTTTTTTATGTCATCGTTTGGCATGGTAGCAAAGAGGGGAATATTGGAATCATGGCACGATACATTTGACTTCATCCTTATATGTACTGCAATTTTGCAAGGATGACATGCCTTAAGGGCTAGACACACTTGTACTATCATGAAGAATACACGAGTCATCTCACAAAACTCATAAGTTTTTCCCTCTCCCCACTTTTTTTTTTTTTTTGAGAGGAGGAGATACCAGCTCATGGGCCTAGCCCGATCGACAATTTTACGGGCCTAGGTCCATCCAGCAAAACTAGCACTAGCGGGCCACACCCACACGACAAGCCCAAACTTACCACAACTCGGCCCAACCAAACCACCAGCCGGTTGGTGGGGCCCGGTCGACAGCGTCGTCGCCACCGGCCGTCCAGGCTGTGCCCAGCCCGACTCGGGCAGGCTCCGCCGTCTCTCCTCGTCTCCTCTCTCCCCTTTCGGTTCGCTCGCCGTTCGGGTTATTCCTCGCCTCGCTCCGCTTCCTTCCTCCGCAGCCCTCGTCTCGAATTCGCTTGCTGGGGCAGAAATCGGGGCGCGAGGATGACCGTGATCGACATCCTTACCCGGGTTGACGCGATCTGCCAGAAGTACGACAAGTACGATGTCGACAAGCTCAACGGCACCAACGTCGCCGGCGACGACCCCTTCGCCCGCCTCTACGCCTCCGTAGACGCCGACATCAACCAATGCGTCGAGGTGAGATCCGTCCTCTTCCCCTCCCTCCGCGTCCGCGAACCGGGACACTCGATCTGAATCTGATGGTTTGTCTTGGAGCAGAAAGCGGAGACCGCGAAGCAAGAGAAGAACCGGGCTGCGGTGGTGGCGCTGAACGCCGAGATCCGGCGCACCAAGGCCAAGCTCCTCGAGGAGGACCTGCCAAAGCTGCAGCGCCTCGCCGTGAAGAAGGTTGCCGCCCTAGTCCCTGCATTGCATCCACTGAGTGTTTGGTGAAGGGTGCTAGATCTGAGAACTTTGTGACCTGAGGGCTTGATTCCTTGTTTGCCGTTACCTAAACTTGCTGGGACTCTAGCTACCTAAAATTAGGATGTGCGGCTGCAAGGGTTAGGGAGTTTGGAAAATGATTTGCTAGGCCATTTCGTCATTTTTAGGATTGGATGTACTGTCACATGTGGTAGAATTTTGGGAAAAAGACTATGGTTTGGGACTTTGGGTAGTAGTTGCGACTTTCTGGATTGTGAGTGACCAAGTAAGCCATGCAGGACACTTTGATAGGATTGGTTGAATGATGGTTACACACTGATTGGACATGCATGGGAAAATGATGTCTTTTCCATGTGATTAGAATCCACACATATGCTAATTGGTTGATTGCTGCCTTCATCTGGTTCCTCATTGGGTGATGCATGCTCGGATTAGAGCATCCTAGAATGAAATTCATTGGGTGCCTGATTCTACTTGCTCTTCTCACTGATGTTAGTTGAAGGTAGATTGTTGGTGCAGCGTCTTTCTGATGTTATGGAACTTCATGCACGGCTGTTATTGTCCGCATTCCTCTTGTTTTTCCTTTCAACTTGCAGCACATTCCTTTTCCTTAATCTGGATTGCTTTCCTTGTCACCTATGTATTTGAGTTTAGACTAGCTGACATCCTTATTCACGCATCTCACTTCGTAAAGATGCAAAGTTTTATGTGGGCACTGAGCAAGCAACTGCTTGCATGGTTTTACTTGTTCTCAAATGCACCTTTTACAGTTTAGCTACCATACCCATCTATGTAGTTAGTCCGACGGCATGCATATATTGAGGTAATTTAACATTACAAAAAATGTTTTGAAGTAGTGGTTCTGAAGGCTCCTTTGAACAGGTGAAAGGGCTCACAAAAGAAGAAATCGCAACCCGTAGTGATCTGGTTGCCGCCTTACCTGACAGAATACAATCAATCCCAGATGGTAGTTCTACTGCCACAAAGAAAAATGGAACCTGGGGAGCCTCAGGATCTCGAACTGGAGGAGCCATAAAGTTTGACTCTACTGCTGGTTAGTGAGCATCTGAACATCTTCTGTTGTTCCACCTTTGTCTGTCTTGTAATGATTTGTGCTATGTATTAGCCTTTTAGTTCTGACAGATTTGGCATAATTCCTTTTGATGAAACTTGAGATCCAAATAATCACTTTTTATGCCCAGTACTCCAATTCGAAAATATGATTACCTAGATTCATAGATTAGGCTAATGCGTGTCACTTCATTGCTCCATAGTTATCGGAAGGCCACCTAATTAAGCTTAACCTCATGTGTAATCTTGAGACTTTCAGATCCACTTCTTTTGAATTTCATCTATTTTGGATCATTGGCTGACTCTTTTTCCCTGTAACACCACTTAAACATACAGATGGGAACTTTGACGATGAGTACTTTAAGGGGACAGAAGAATCGAACCAGTTCCGTCGGGAGTATGAGATGCGCAGAATGAAACAGGTTAATTTACTGAATCACTTTTGTTCTTTCCGTTTTATTTTCTTTTTGCTACAGGATGTCGGACTTTTCAGTTTCTCATATGGTGTAATCTGTCTTTTGCAATGAAATTCTGCAGGATGAAGGTTTGGACGTTATTGGTGAAGGGCTGGAAACTCTGAAAAACATGGCATCTGACATGAATGAGGTTTCTTGATGTGCTTTATTCCTTGTTATACGATAATTAGAATAAGTTATGGACAATTAACTGAATGACTGTGATCTTCAGGAATTGGACAGACAAGTTCCTTTGATGGATGAAATGGATGACAAGGTCTGTTATCTGGCAGCCATTAGTTTATGTAGGCTCCATCTAGAAATTGTCCAGCAACACTTATTTGGTTATATAATGATGATTGTAGGTGGATAGAGCCAATGCAGATTTGAAGAATACCAACGTGAGACTGAAGGAGACTGTTCTTCAGGTAAAACCTAGCACTTACCTTTGTGCACTTCCTAACTAATGCTTGCTTAGTCGGGTGGTCTCATACTATTTGTTTTCCTCATTGACTTGTTATCAGCTGAGATCCAGTCGCAACTTTTGCATCGATATCATCCTTCTATGTGTCATTCTTGGTATTGCTGCCTACCTTTACAAGTAAGTAATTTTCATTTGCAACAATATTCAGTTTCATTTCTGAAAGGACGTGGTTGGCCAGAGTACTGAATGAAGATAGAACATTGTTATAGTGGCTGTGCTGAGATTTTTGCTAGTTTGTGTTTGTTACAGTGCAAGAGTTCTTTGTAACATGCTGGTCCTTAATATATGTTGCTCACTTATCTTGCTTTCTGTTCTTGTCGTGCAGTGTGCTAAAAAAGTGAGGCGGAATCCTTTCGTTATTACAGTTCTACTTATCAGTTCTTGGAGTGACGAGTTGCGGCGTGCGCATGAGCCATTTGTGTTGTCTTTTGTCTGTATTATTATGGTGTCCAGCTTGAACCTTAGCTAGGCTTTGTTGAAGTGAGCACAGCGTGTGTGCGGGCACTGGAGTCAGGAGACATATCTGCTGTATAAGAGTACGCGGCATCATTCTGTGTGAAACATGTAAACCCTGCCCTTGTATATTCCGTCATGTCTTCCATCGGTATCTTCATATTTATCCTGAATCTGTCTGGGTACCTGGTACTGAACGGAGTGCTGCCAGAATACATGTTTCGCATAAGCATGCTGGCAATTCGTTTGTTTGCCATAGTCGCATTGCCAGTCACGTTTACTGGACCTTTTGGGACGTTCCTGCGTGGGAGTTGAATTGCGTCCTGCTCTTCAAAAGAAGTAATAATGAGTCAAATATCAGGAGAAATCAGTGTTTTTTAAAAAAAAACAGAAATCAGTGTGATTCCACCAAAATTTCGAAATTCGCATAGTCTAAAATAAGGTTCCCCACCTTCCGAGTTCCGAATAAAGGAAGTTCTACAGTTTCAGCAGCGGTTGAGTCTGGCCAGGTCGTCTCTTCTCTCTCCCCCAGCTCTGCTCCGGCCCTCTCCAAACCTCGGGGGCGTCTCCCGCCAACACAATTTCGCTTCCCGCCGCGAATCCCCCACCGCCCCCCATCCCACCGCATTAAACCCCGCCAAAAGGCCGCGCCCTTCGGCAGTTCGCGACACCCCCGGCTAGAAATCCGATTCCCAGCCGCCGCGGCTCGCTTTCGTATTTTTTTCCCCTCCCACCGTCCGCGCGACTGCTACCGGAGGCGGCGGCGGCGATGAGCGCGGTGAACATCACCAACGTGGCGGTGTTGGACAACCCCACCGCCTTCCTCAACCCCTTCCAGTTCGAGATCTCCTACGAGTGCCTCGTGCCCCTCGACGACGGTACGGATCGCCTCACCCCTCTCTCTACCCCCCCTTTCTCGGTTCCCGTGGTGCGTGGCGGCGTGCTAGGGTTTCGTGCGTCTTGAGATCGGTAGGCGTCGTTTTGCGCTGGGGGAAACCAGCTGACGGCGTTGGGTTTTGCTGTCTACAGAGGACGGGATATCAGGAGGGGCGTGGGCGTCGCCGCATCGATTTTCCTCCACTAACCCGTATCTGCATCGATTTTTTCTTCTGCAAACTGCAGTGTTTTCGAGTGTTGTGGCTATTTTTCTTCAGCGAACATTGTAGTTCCGTAATGGAGGAACGTTTCCACTCATTAGTCATTAGTATGTTTTGGATGCAGAAGCTGATATACGGATCGCGATTTATGGTAATTGCTTACACGAACAACTCATTATTGATTCATGAATGGTAAGAAGAGTTGGAGGATTTGGTTGAGGAAAACCCAACTGTTATTCCTGTTGTAGAACTCACCTAGCTTGTACGACTTGTTAGTTACGTCTCTTAATAATATTTAACAATCAGTTAAAGGATGCAAATAATTTCCATCATGTTACTCTGAATTATGTAGGGTCATAGTATGTATTTTATCCGCCATCCCTGGTATCGGATATCAGTCTGCCCTGTGACTGATCCTATTTGCTTAGCAGTTTTTCTGAGTTATACTGTCAGCATTTGATGCTACACACGCTGAAACTCTGTAAAGAAATTTATGCCGCCCATGCTTGGAAAACTGTCAACAATCTAGCATTGGGTGATCATGCATTAAGTTAGAAATTGTTGACACGATGTTATTGTTATTTAGTAACCTCTGCTTGAAGCTGATTATTATTAAATCCATATTGCATAACTATCATATTACCTCTGTGTATCTGTAATGATTAACACTTATGTTGACAACAAGATGGGTTTAGCTGATGGTGAAAATTGAATTTTTGTGCTACTGGACTTGGCTTAAGTGGAGTTTTCTTTTGAATCATTAGTCATCTTTTTTCAATTTTATTTTGGTGATTATCCTCTGGACTCTGCGGTGATAATTTGCTGACTTCTTTGAGAAGCTACATGATTCCTTGGGATCCTGCTAGCTTGAAAAGTCATTTGAGTGGTGTGTGTCATTGTCAAGGGAAATTCCAGTTCAGGGTTGTTAGCTTTTTCATGCAAATGTGGTGCTTTGCTTTCTCCCCCTCTTTTGGCTCCAGTTTGTTGATTGTGGCCATAAAGTAGCAATTCATAATTGTTACTGGTTAAGAGATTTTACAGATGATATGCTCCAATTAAGGCAGGTGCTAATAATATGATTTATGGCTTGATGCCATTAAAACTGTCTAGTCTGAGTTCGTTTCAATTGTCACACAATTCCTATGTTTCCTTCAATACCACAGCTGTATACATACATGATAATCTGTATAAGGAAAATATGCACATATTTTAATCTAATTTCATCAATTATTCTATTTATATGGTTTGGTTTCTCATTTTTCTTTATTTTCGGTATTATTATTTTTTTAAATACATGTAAAGAGCATGTTTGTTTTCATTTCAGATCTAGAGTGGAAGCTTATATATGTTGGATCAGCTGAAGATGAAAACTATGATCAACAACTTGAGAGTGTGCTTGTTGGCCCTGTCAATGTTGGGACTTACCGTTTTGTACTCCAGGTAATATATGTTGTATTGCTCATTCTACTTTAAAACATTCACTAGACACAATAAGCCTGAAATCCTAGTAGTAGAATAAAGCACGAGCACTGCTTGTGTTCTGCTTTGCTGTGTTAATCTTGTGGCATATCTAAACTTGCATCTGCCATCTGGAAAAATGATTTGCCATTTCCATTGCAGGCTGACCCACCAGATCCCTCAAAGATCCGTGAGGAAGACATAATTGGTGTGACCGTGCTGCTATTGACATGCTCTTACATGGGCCAGGAGTTCATGAGAGTAGGTTACTATGTGAACAATGATTACGACGATGAGCAATTGAGAGAAGAGCCTCCAGCAAAGGTGCTAATTGACCGGGTGCAGAGAAATATCTTGGCGGACAAGCCCCGCGTCACCAAGTTCCCTATCAACTTCCATCCTGAACCAAGTACAAGCGCGGGACAGCAGCAGCAGGAACCCCAGACAGCCTCGCCAGAAAACCACACAGGCAATGGTGATGCAAGCAAGCCTGAAGCTGACCAATGAGCACAGTTTGGTGTGCTAACATTTTGGTGCACATCTTCCAGGATTTGCTGTAATATTGCAAACGGGATTACTTATTCTGCATTGCTCTGGGATCGTGGTTCTAGCACTTGGTGGTTGTTTAGAACTGTTTGTTCTGTAACTTGAGTTGGAATTGCCGGGTGGCTGGATGTTACTTTAGTACTTTCAGTACGTTCTCTTGCAATTGCTGTATTGCTTTCTTTAGAGTAGCGAGTCAACCTAAACTACCCGTGAGCAATTCATCAGCTTTGTGGTATAGATTCTAACTGGGGAACCCTTTTGCTCACAGTGCAAGTGTGGTGTAATGACTTGTAATTGTAAGCACACGCTTGTTTTGCCATGAGAACTGAGGAATGGCAGTTCCCTGGAGTTGATCAAAGTCTCTGTTGCCGGCTGCATTCCTCAGCCGTTGGTTGGAGTAGCATGTCCTTGGTGTGCCGCGCAATGCTTGCCTTCATTTGTATACGATCTGAGTCTTACTAGCAAGTGCACAGAGATGCATGTTAATATGTTATCAAAAGGACAGAGGAACTAACCCAGTGCAGCCTGCCAAGCTCATCTTATTATGCTGGTAGCCCTGCTTCAGAGTGTTGTATGTTGCTGCAGTTTCACATCAATTTCAATCCGAATATAACCTGATCAAACACAACAAAAAACAAGCGGTCCTGGAACTGCAAACCTTAGCAACCACAACAAAAAAACTGCAGAAGAACTGTGCCCTCTTCCTTTGCATTATGCTCCCTCTTCCCATATTTCGCAGGATGATCCACGTGAATTCTTTTTAGACCTCTTGGTGGCCGTAGATTGAATCAACCCCTTGTCATGAACATTTGCCCCCGTTTTGTTTTACTCCTGCCTTCAAAATTCGTTTCAGTGTGCAATTTTGCACGATCCTGCGACACAGTAACACCCGCCTACACCTATTTTTACAGAATCTTTTGTGGTGATTTTCCGTGTATGCAAGTTATCCGCAGGTTGTAGTCTGCATTTCAATTTTCAAACAACGATCACCCGGAGAACATCCCCCTTTTTTATATTCTCCGTCCCGCTTATCCGTACGAGATTGAACCTTGGTAGGCTTAGACGCGGATGTACTCCCAGCCTCCTCCAATTTTCGCAAAATCATAAGCGGATTCGTCAGAGAAGAGGATGTTCGAGTTTGAAATGTTCAGCTGCTGCCTGGATTTCTTTTTCTTTTTCTTTTTCCTTTTCTTTTTCTTTTGAGACGGAGAGCACAGAGAAACAGAGAAATTGGTTATGATGAGCACAGAGAAACAGAGAAATTGGTTATGATTGGCCCCTTGCAAAAAAAGGAAAAAAAGATAAATTGATTATGATTGGCCCCTTGCAAAAAGAAAAGGAAAACGAATGAAATTATGCATATGCAGCTCGTCTTGTGTTTCTCTGACTACCAGCACTTCTCTGAAGCTTCAGGAAACTGACGGCGCTTTTTTGGAGCGACATGCTTAACTGGCTTCTTCGTTTATTGAGGGTAGCGATCACAGGCAGCCCGCTTTCCCGTCCTGATGCCACCACTTTTCCGCTTTCCTTTTTTGGATCAAACGCACTGCCTGCTCCATCGTTCGTTCCTTGCATTTAGAAAGAAAAAAAACTTTCATCCAACTGTTACGACAGCTAAGCCATTTCGCAAGAGATCTCCTTGTTCCAAACATGCTTTAACCATCTCAGATCAGCGTGCTTCAAGACTCTATGAGCGCACCTGTAGTTTGTGCCATCCAGGATCCGCACGCCCACCAACCATAAGCGCAACGGCAGGCAGCATGACGGCGTCGGTCCGGAGCCCCATGCCGCCGCGGCGCCGGATGTTCCCTTCCTCCTCGACCGAACAATGCGCCACCTGCTGCGCAAGGATCAACAAGTGATGTGACTGAAGGTGTCCAGACAAAAAGGCATGCCTTTCTTGCGAGCAATGGCTCCGGCGACGAGTTGCTGACGAGGTGCCAAACCAAAAGTAGATCGGCGTGCGATTGGATGCAGGCTGAAGCATGCATCGGCTGCATTGTGCCGGTGTAAGCGTGCATAAAAAATAAAGAAGGGAACTCCGATGAATTGTGTTCATTTGGAGTTGTAATCACGGTGGGCTGACGCCTACGTAAACCTGTTCGGTTTTGTTTTTATCTGAGTAGCAGAGTTGCACTTGTCTGCAATTCTGAATCTCTTTCTGTTCAGAAGACAAAACCGATCGGCATTTGTTTGTAGGCTGGCTTCTTTGGCAACTGGGGACAGCGACCTACCATAGCCAGCTCGTTATTGGGAACATTGGTGCCAGTTGCCACCGCCGGGCGCCGGCAGTTGCTGCTTGCTACTCTTCCTGTTGTGCACCATGCAGAGACAAACATGCATTCCACTCTACTTCATAAAGAAAAGTTCACGGCTTGTGCATATGCGTCGGCCGCCACTTATTTTCAGACCAGCACGCATTCGCCTGAAGCTTCAGAAATTCGGCCGGCTTCTGTTTGGATCGAAATACCTAAATGACTTATCTTTCTAACGAACCGTGGTCCGTGGATGGATAGCGGCTACAGGCGGTGTGTCCTCCAGAATCCTGGTGGGCGGTGGCACTGCACCGCCGCGCCGGTGGTTGCAGTGACCTTTTTTCGATCTGTGGTGCACAAGAGACGGGCACATGCACGGTTTCCTCTGCTGCTGCTTCGTAGAATTTGAGCTTGCAGCAATTCTCCATTATTCTTAATAAACTATAGTATGATCGTAGTTATCCTGTGACCCTGTCTGATAATAATGGGGCTAAAACATGGAGAGCACCTGTGGTTTGTCACCCAAGGATCTGCTCGCCTTCGCCACTGCATTCGGTGGCTAACCATAAACCATGAGCTGCGCCACGCCAACACAAGTTGGTGCCGGCGCCACCGCCGCCGCCTGTTTCCTTCTCCTGCACCGAGCAAACCCGTCGTCCGCACACGGATCAAGTGAGTGTCGACTGACGAGGCGAACGGGAAACTTTGTCCAGGGATGGACGAAGGAACAATTCCAACCACGGCTAGCTGACGAGGCGCCCAAGCCAAACAAACAAGATGCCACGGCAGCGTTCCTGCCCGGCCGTCTCTGCTGTACCTCATCAATTTCGCTTTGATTCTTTTCGGATCCAAAAGGCGCAAAAGGATGCATGCATGTGCAGCTCCACTACGAACAATTACCAGAGATTACGTCTAATGCAGTGTACCAGAGATGAGTACAACAACCAATGCAATCTGGCCATATCTAAACAAATCTCTAATCTTGCTGCCTGTCTGTCTGCCCATAAATGTGCTTCTAATATATATAAATGTGTACTCCCTCTGGTTTTTTTTACGTGTCATGTCAGGTTTATCCTAAATCAAACTTGTGCCACTTTAACCAAATTTATAGAAAAATCCAACAACATCTATGATACCAAAATTATTTCATTAAATCCATAATAGAATATATTTTGATACTGCATATGTTTAGCAGTATAATGGTTGCTTAATTTTTTTATAAACTTAGTCAAATTGGATGACTTAAGACAAATCTAATGTAACATGAAAACAAAAATCGGAAGGAGTACGTACATGGAGAGAAAATTGAGAGTAGAAATGATTTTCACATCCGATCGTCGATAGAGACAAGTAAGAGCAGGCCCAACGCGGTTGCTCCACCGGTGGCTTTGTCAGGCCATGTAGGCTTGGACATCAGCGTGGGCAAAAATTGGGTTCCCCGCGGGTGTCAGAGGTTCCTGCAAAAGCTACAGGTGCTGTTTAGGGGAGTGATGCTTGCATGCGATTGGCTGGTAGGGTGAGTGGTGGGCCTAAGAAGTGAAAAATATAAGATGGCTTCCGTTGGGAGACTTGTGGTCTCAAACAGCTAAACATACATGTCATGCACCTTTTTATCTGAAGCCAATACTGTTGCATGCTTGCGTTGGGCCTGCTCTAATAAACTAATAATGCATGTCTCGTATCAAGACTTGTGCTCTCGGTTAAGCGATGTGATCTAGATAAGCATATATTACAATGCTGATGATCATATATAGGCCCCGTTTGTATCCGCTTATAAGCGGCTTATCAGTGGAAATAAGCGAGAATCCCGCCAAATGTTTTGCTTATTTCCACCGATTCTCGCTTATGTGGTAAGCCGCTTCAACGATTTGAACTACGAGAAGCGAAAAGCGAGAAGCGAGAAAATCTTCGCTTAGATTATAATCTAAGCGTGGCTAGGAAAAGCGTATACAAACAGGGCCATACGCAGTCTAACTCTACTCACTAATTAATCTCCTATGCCTAAATGCGGTACGTGGTATTGAAAAGGTCTTCCCACGAAGCATGCTTATCCAAAGTGATGGGTCCGTTCGCTTCAGCTTATAAGCCGGCTGAAAAGTTGAAACGGCTGATTTGTTGTGAGAGAAAAACACCGTTTGGTGGCTGATAAGCCGGTTAAATAAGCTGAAGCGAACAGGCTGGATATCTACAAAACCTTCTTGTACAAACCACAATCCAATAGTTTTAAATTCTCGACTGATTTCTATTTTTCCAAACCACAATCCAATGGTTTTAAATTCTCGACCGATTTCTATTTTTCCGTGGCATGTTGACAAATCATTCTTTTATAAATACTCACCGAGTATAAAATAAGAGGAGGCACAGGCTCCCTCCATTTTTATTTATACAGCACACATGTATATCAAAATTCAAATTTTACAATTTTTGACCAATAATTTAACTATTAGTTTTTATTTTTATAATGTAAACTTTATATATTTAAATTTGTAATCAAATATACTCTATAATGATTATAAGTTTATAACCATAAACAATATAATATAAAATAAATGAATGGTCAATGTGTTATTCGGAAGACCGTGCTAAGTCATACCATACCAAGTACTCACTAGTAGTAGTTGTAAAGGCCAAAATTTTTCTCTAAGACCCCGTTTGGATCTTTGGAATTAAATTTCATTCTAATAATCATACATAAATTAATTATATAGTTGTATGTGGAGTATTTGTATATTATTGTTGACCATATGAGAGAGATACTTATTTGCTGCACTTCTGCTACAGGGAAACGAGTCGAAGAGCGTGCTATAAGTTGCACATTTGAAACATAGCACGAGGATATATAGAATCAATTTCCATCTTCCACCCCCATAATTTTTTAAGAAGTAGGCATATATCTAAACTTTTAAAGTTGTGGAATGCCGCATTCCAAAACAAATAGCCTAGATTCCAATTCTGAAGGGATCCAAACGGTGCCTAAATATATTTTAAATAAAACTTAAATTTTCCTGAAAAAAGATCAGGCCGATATTGTCACGAATAAAGATGCGTGGTTTTGATCAGACTCCAAACTTGATTTCGTTTTGCGAGAAAGAAAAATGCATGTTTCGAAAAAAGAGTCCCGAGGAGATAAATATTCTCTTAAATAATCCTATATTCTGAAACAAAGGCAGGTCCGGTAATTTACTTCATGCCGGATAAAGTTCAAAAGTTATTTTCGTGCATGTATAGAATCCCGTTCCGTTCACCCGCCGCTGACAGCGCTAGTCCGTCCCCATTAAGAAGCCCCCGCCTGGCCAGCATCCAGACGACACTACATTCGCATACACGAACACGAGTCCTTGAGAGGAAAGAAAGAGAAACGCGGCGAGTCGACAGCGGCGGCCGCCATGGAGGACAGAGCGCCGCTTCTGCTGCCGCAGTACACGTTGCGGGAGGAGAAGTGCGGCGGCGCCGGCACCGGCGACGAGAGGTGGCGGAGGGACCTGGCGCGGGAGGCCGGCAAGGTCGGGTACGTGGCGCTGCCGATGGCGGCCGTGAGCGTGTCGCAGTACGCGGTGCAGGTGGCGTCCAACATGATGGTCGGCCACCTCCCCGGCGTCCTCCCGCTCTCCGCCTCCGCCGTCGCCACCTCCCTCGCCTCTGTCTCCGGCTTCAGCCTCCTCGTACGTTTCACATTAAGCACTCCGTGCCTTTTCATCCGTGCCTAGGACAAGCGTTTTGCTGTTTTTTTTTGCCTGTCATGCGAGTTCATAAATCCTTCAAAATCCGTCGACTGTGATTACAGAATTAAGAACCAAATAAGGGAAGGAACTACAAAATATTGGATTGAGATAGTAGACTGTCTTAGTTATCTTGTAGCACGGTAGGGAACCTTGGAATTGTACTGTGTTTCTCAACATCCAGCATCGTTTAGAAACTGGCATTCAGAATTTCAGAAACAGGCTTAGCTTCTTTGATAAAAAAAATTGCTTCTGTATAGTAGTAAAAGTTACAAGTTTATCTCACTGAATCTATTCAATAGTACACACTGCTACAATCTTAGTTACAAGTTTGCATGCATTGATGGTTAGTCAGTCTTCATGATTTCGTCAACTAGAATAGACTTTTGCAGAATGGTGGTACATAAAACTACTTATGCTTCCTTCAACTTGAAGCATAAGCGTGCTCTTATCCAGCACTCTTGGCTTAAGCTTGCATATTAGCACCTACTCCTACTTAGCATCCCTTCCCCCCTTATACGGCGATCTTCTGATTTAATGAAATTATTGCATATTTTCCTTCCAGTAACTGATCAACTTGTGTACTTCTAAAACAGATTGGAATGGCAAGTGGATTGGAAACACTATGCGGCCAAGCCTATGGCGCAAAACTGTACGACAAATTGGCAATGCACACCTATAGAGCTATAGTCACACTCGTATTTGTGAGCATTCCAATCTCACTCCTGTGGGTATTCATAGGCAAACTCCTCATCCTCATAGGTCAAGACCCCTTGATCTCAAAGGAAGCTGGGAGATATATAGTCTGGTTGATTCCAGGACTGTTTGCATATGCAATCAGCCAGCCTCTCACAAAATTTCTGCAGTCTCAGAGTCTGATAATTCCTATGCTTTGGTCCTCCATTGCAACACTGCTCCTTCACATTCCTCTTTGCTGGTTATTGGTGTTCAAGACCAGTTTGGGGTATATTGGAGCTTCTTTGGCGATAAGCTTATCATATTGGTTAAACGTGATTATGCTTGCTGCGTACATCGGATACTCCAATTCTTGTAAGGAGACCCGTTCACCTCCTACAATTGAGGCCTTCAAAGGAGTTGGTGTATTTCTGCGCCTAGCTCTGCCATCTGCACTGATGTTGTGGTAAATACAATGATGTCCTTAAGCATCTTTGTCTTTTTTATTTAAATTCCAATGTAAGGCTAATGAACTCTCTTTCACAATCTTATAGCTTTGAATGGTGGTCCTTTGAGATCCTGATTCTTCTCTCAGGAATTTTACCGAATCCGGAGTTGCAAACTTCAGTTCTTTCAATCTGGTAAGTATTTTCATATGTATATTAACATGCACTTGCAATACATTGCATTTTTATCAAATTATTTGCATTATTTATTCGCGTGCTCTTCATCAGCCTGACGACTATCACGTTAATGTATACTATACCTTATGGGTTTGGAGCGGCTGCAAGGTAAGAAGAAACTTAATCACTCCTAGCTGCTACTTCATTATCAAGACAATAATAATTAAATTTCTTGGTATTGTCCAATGAGCAGCACTAGGGTAGCAAATGAATTAGGTGGTGGTAACCCTGAAGGAGCTCGATCAGCTGTTCGGGTTGTCATGTGTATTGCAGTGATGGAGGCGGCTATCGTCACAATTATATTGTTGGCATCACAGCACATCTTAGGCTATGCATATAGCAGTGATAAGGAGGTTGTTGCCTATGTCAACGCAATGGTTCCCTTTGTGTGCGTCTCTGTTGCTGCCGACAGCCTGCAAGGAGTTCTATCAGGTCACATCTCTAAACTTTCTTAAGCTGGTTGGTCTGCCTTTTACATTCAAAAGAGTGAAGAAAAGAATATTTTCCTGGTTTTAAAAACTCGAAAACACATCTTTCAAACTATATACCTGTAAAGTTATCAAACAAACTTGCTTTCCGTCTTTACACCAAACTACAACGCCTTTTGCCCCTTAATTTGATTTCTATAATTCAATTTGTGTGCTCTTCTCAATTTTGGTAAGAAGCCCTATCAGGTGGCAAGTGACCATTACTGTTTTATCAGTCATGCCAATGTCATACCAGGTAATGCAGCTTCTGTTCTTAGTTTCTTCCACGGTACTAATGCTATTTCTGTGTTGTGGAAGCAAAATTTTGTTACTGGGGGAGTTACTTGTTTATTCCTTCGAAAATGGGCTCTTACGTGAACATGGATGCCGGTGTTTTCATCAACACGCATCTAGCAGAGATGTTACCGTAATCAGGCTCCAAATCACTATGTATGCAAATTACACCTTTCTCCTCACTAGCACATCAGTGTTCCTGTCTGCTGTATGCTTTGGTTCCTTTCTTCTCGTGAAACGTGCTTGGGTACAGGAGCATGTTATTTGAACTTAGAGTTATACAAGCGTGGCTGTCATTTATACTGTTGGATGATTATCAACGCTGAATTTCAGTACAGGTCCTGGCGAGGTGTGTTTATGCTAAATGCTAACACTTCTTGTTTTTTATCATCAGGTATTGCCAGAGGATGCGGGTGGCAGCACTTAGGTGCCTATGTTAACCTGGGCTCGTTCTATCTCGTTGGGATTCCAACGGCGCTCTTGCTCGGCTTTGTTCTGAAGATGGAAGGGAAAGGGCTTTGGATGGGCATTTCCTGCGGCTCCATAGTGCAGTTCTTACTCCTCGCCGTCATTACATTCTTCAGCAATTGGCAGAACATGGTTTGTGCTTCCTATGAACCGCTGCAAATCTTGTCTGGATCAACTCTTATACCACACAAACAAATAATTTATAGCCTTCTACTGACCTGCTTCCGCCTTTTCCAGTCTGATAAAGCGAGGGACAGAGTTTTCAGCGATGAGCCGTCAGATAAGGAGCCTTTGGAATCCGGTGGATCGGATTTGCCTTAATTTTTGGCACTAGTCATGAGATCCCTTGAACTGAACGTGAAGAAGAAAACAGATCTTTGTATAGGAGAAACCCCTCTCGAAGAAGGTTTCGCTTCGGAGGGCCTCTGAACTTTATGTACAGGGGATGTGCTGAACGCTGACCACTTTGTGTTTGTAGTTGCTGTTGCTTGTAACTGCGAAAATTGTATCTGAAACACAAGACATATGATGATAAATAGTATTCTCTCCATCCTAAATTGTAGGGTTTTTTAACTTTTCTAAATACGTAGTTTTTGTTATGCATCTCAAAAATTATGTATCTACAAAAGTTAAAACAACTTAAAATTTGAAACAGAGGGAGTAGCAAAGAACTATTCAAAATTTGTTTTGTTTGGTTATCATTCCATTCCGCCGTATCCTGCATGCCGCTCGCAGGCCGGCCCGCGCGCTGCCTCCGCCCGTGCGGCGGCAACGTTGTGGCTGGCTGTCCCTCGAAGCGTTGCATCATTGCATGAGCCGGTGAGCATCAGTCAGTAATATAACACACAAACGCATGACGTTGTCGTCAGAAGTGCCAAACAATAACTTAGAACAGCAGAGTGACACAGCGTAGACAGATTTGTCGATCAAATAGGTCCATTTGGCCCTTGAGTAGTGATCACCTTGGCTGCTTCCAATTTTCTTCACCAGGAGCAGATTTGCGCGCCAACTTATATCAAAAGTAAACATTCTGCTCCAAACGTAACATATTGAATCACCGGCATATGATCAAACCACACAACACAGGATTAAAATCTCAGAAAGAATGTACGGGTTTCAGTTCCAATATTGAGGGTACAATACAGCTCCAAGAAGTACCGAATGTGTTAAATCACGAGCCATAACCATCGTCAGTTACATACCAATTCATATGATCAATCATTGCACAAATACAGAGGTCAAACGCTAAACATCTCAGGCTAAGCGCCTCAGCTACAGGCATGACATCAACCAGAATAGAGGCATGCGGAAATATTTGCCAACCAAAAGTAGCATTACACATGCTGCTGTTCGTGCTGTTTATCTCAATTTTCAAAGTAATTTATTCCACATCTCTTGCTAGTGATTAGGCTACTCCTCAACAGAATAAGAGGAAACACATGATTTAATGAATAGTTGAAGGCCATTGAGGCTCAAAATTCCAGTTACAGTGCCGAGCCAAGCTGGATGCAGCCATCAACCATGTGAATTGAGCAGAGTATGGAGCCGGCCAACACGAAAATCATCTGGTTAAGATTGTCAACAGCACCTGCACATAGCAACAGCAGCTAAGTTGCATGCTAAAGTCACGGTAACTAAGTACCGGTATATCACAAAATTGATTCAATGAAAGAATTACTTCTGGTCAAGATGAAACAGTGTGCTGTAATTCACAGAAAGAAGTGCACAATGTTACCCACATGGGCATCTTTGTCTAAAATCGACAGTATTCTATTACAAATTATAAATGAACTAAGTTACAAGGTCATTTCAACTCGATGATTGCTAATCATCATAGCAAATAGCAATGCACTAGTTTGTTTTTGTCCCACCAGCTCACAACTAATGTCACAATCCCACAACACAATGACTGAGTGGTTGATACAATTTGAAGATCACAACTCATTCGACCAACACACTCGAAATCTATAAAAGGACGCCATATAATTTGCCCAACATTTCACTATGCCACTCATGAATCATCCATCCTTGCACTTAAAATTTGATCTGAAATGGAGCATAAATTTGCAGGATCTCACCATTGAATGGCATGTTCCGATCAGTCCATGACAACCTTGGCGCCAACAGCCTTCATCCGCTCGACGATCGCCTCAGCCTCCTCCTTGGATACGCCGCCCTTGATCACCGCAGGCGCCTTCTCCACCAGCTCCTTGGCCTCCTTCAGCCCCAGGTCAGTGAACGACCGGATCTCCTTGATCACCTTGATCTTGCTCGCCGCCTCAAACGCCTCCAGCCGCAGCTCGAAGACCGTCTTCTCCGCTGCCGCAGCAGCCTTCTCCCCCGCCGCGCCGGCCGTGGCGGCGGCGCCGCCGCCGAGCCCTGCGGCGGAGTTGAGGATGGCGATTGGGGGTGCAGAGGGGATGTTGAGGCGGCGGAGAAGGAGAGAGGAGAGAGCTGCGGACTCTGCGAGGGTGAGGAAGGAGACGTCCTCGACGAGGCGCCACACCCGGTCGGACGGAGGCGGCCGGGACGGGGAGGACGGGTCAAAGGTGGATGGGTCGTAGTCGGTGGGAAGCTTGCGGACGTCGATAAGCTCCTCGGCCGAGGCGGTGGAGAATGCCGCGGAGAGGCGCTGGCGGCGAAGGAAGAGTCGGTGGCCGGAGCGGAGCATGGTGGAGGCCATGGCGGCGAGGCTAGGGTTCTGGCTGCGGGATGCGGCGCTCCATGGAGTTGGGTTTTGGAAGAAGATGCGTTTGGAAGTTTTTGGATCCGGGCAAGGCCCGTGTAGTAAATTCGGCCCATTATGCCGCATTACTGGAGTTGATGAATTCATTTCTATCTGGAAATAGATGGAGAATTCACAGCCGCAAAGGGACAAGTCAGTTTGAACTATTTTAGACGGTGTGTATTCCATGCATAGCAAACATCAAAACACAAATCTTACCGAGGATAATGCACAAACGATTAATACATTTCGCACGATAATAATGCCATAACGATGAAAATTTGATTGCCCATCGAACAAGGTTTATATCCACATCAGTTTCAGTACCATCTGGAAATGACAAATGACAATTGCTACAAATCATCCAAGAAAATAATTGCTAGATCAGTTCTGTGGTTTGCTAAAGTACAGCTCTACACCGACAAAGCTGATGTACAGGTCCCACTCAAGATCATATCAATTACCAATACAAAAATTGAGTACATAATGAGCTCATGGCATGTGCGATATCAGGAGAAATCCCACGTCTGCTTTCAATCTTTCGAGAGCAGCTCTTTCTATGTCCATCAGAAGATGTGAACAATGTCATAAGCAAATCTGTATCTTGTCAAGGATGAACTCAATCAAAAAAAGAACTCAAACTAAAACAGTTGGAAAACAGACCAGGGAAAGACACATAAAGAGGTTCGCAAGTAGGAAAATAAGCTGCAGGTGCAGGAATTCTTTTTGGTGATTGTCTAAAATATGGAATTTTCATTCCTTTTCCAGCTTGACAAACGCAGATAAAATATTAATGTTGCTCAATATTCAGCCATTAGATTCTGAATATATCAGTTTACCATCCCAGGTATTTGTAATAATTCAGCTTATTTAACAATCTAATAAGCACGTGAAGAAAAAATATATTGTGAACAAGAATGTTTATATCATCAAAGGATACGACCAAAACAGCACGAAGGACTGCAAAATAAAATACATAACATTAGAACATCATTAAACAGCATGATAAGCAACAGAATATCAACATGCAGCAAAAAAGCTTACCATAAGGCTGCCAAAAACTCCTTCAATTAAAATCCTGTTCCAACTATCGAAGTATGTCTGGACTGAAAACTTTGACTTAGCTAAAAGCCCAATAGATGCAACCATCATTATCAGAAAGTAGAAAACAAATCCCATCAGGCCTGTGAATCCCCATATTCCAGCAACAACCCCACCAATGATCGACAGGAATGTTCGACTGTAACATAAAAAAGACCTCATGTTTAGGACAACCATCATTTGAAAAAAAAAATAGCAAATCAGTCGAGTATCTTCAACTAGAAAGGCCCTACTGAAGAATTAAAAGGGAAAATTGAAGAGTATGTCATGCAGAAAATACTCTTCGTGACTTTTACATTGTGCCTGAAGCCTATTTAAGGAATAATGCATACATGTTCAACCAAGAACCAACTTAGTTGATTCTATTCCACACAAGTGTAAAATATGCCCTGCATCATACCATGTTAAAGAACATAAAGCTGGAGCTTATGGCCAAGCATAAGAATAATACCACAACACCTATTGCGTAACAGATATTCCCAGTGAATCTAAGGCCTAAGGTTAATTGTAAACCTAGAAAAAGGTTTTGGCGAATGATTGATGATAGATAAATATGTAAGATTACTGCAATTTCAGTATTCGTCAAGCATTGTGGAAAATCAAACCCCTATTCCTAGCAATATGGCTTTATAACATAGCAGGAAGAAGAAAGTAGATCCAGTTAATTCAATGTAGCAGATTCAACCAGGCAGCTATAAAAAGCACCAATTCACCGGTCATAAAATTGTTGTATAGTCTATAGATAGGATGACTGCAACTTCACATCACAATTGTAAGAGAATATGCTTCCAGTAATCATCAACTCATAGCTCCCTATTCCTCTCTGATCGACATTTGAACACTCTACTGTGCAAGTTTTACTAGCAGACTCCAATTCGCGGAGTACATAAATTACCAAGTGGTTTAGAATACGTAATCCAATAGATCTCGCTAAATCCAGATCAAACCTAACACTAAATTGGGCGCACCTCCAGATCGGATCGAGCGCGTGGGGAGGAAGCGGGAGGAAGAGAGAGACAAAGACCTGTAGTAGATGGACTTGACGTTGCTCGTGAGGTTCTCCGCCTGGAGGATCGGAACATCGTCGGAGGAGACGCCGCCGGCCGCCGCCATCGCGGTGACAAGTTTTTCGCGTGAGATTCGGTGGCGGAGGTAGGAGGGGGCAGAGATTTCGATTTGGGCGGCTCGACTCTCCACGGGCATGTGTTGATGACTATTTTACATACACGCCCCTGAGTTCATTATGTTTTACACCCGCAGTATAGAAAGAAAGAAACTAGGAGCCTGCTTGATTGGCTTCCAATATTTACCAAGCCAAAATGAGAAGTCCATAAATTTTGGCACTTGTTTGGTTGACACCCAATCAAACGATATCCTAAAGATCTTGCCCAGATTTTGGCACAAAAGTTTTGTCATGCCCATATTTTGGCATGCCCCAGATTTGGCTCGGCAAATTTTGATGCCAAACCAATCAGACTCCGCTTTATTTCCGTGAAAACAAAGCAAAGCTTGGTACATCATAGTTTGCGTATTCGAAGCGCGCCCACTAGAGTTCATTCTAGGCACAAAAATTCTAACCTTTGCCTATTTCACGCCCTACTGATATAGCACAATCGCTAGACATGGTTTTAATAGTAGAATTTATAGTGTGCTCTGAAGAAGCAGCATTGTTGCATCCCATTTGCCCATTTTATGCTTCCAAACCTGACGGTTCCTACCTTGGGAGGTCGATGACAAAGCATCCATCTCCACTTGCCCACCAGGAAGTAGGCATAGTGGTTGTTTCAGCCTGGTCATTGGTTCTTTCATACCTGATCCAGGTCCGACAATTGCCCGTGTGCGCACAGAAGTCACCAGCTCTTCAATGTGTCCACAAGTCTCCTCACCCGGAGTAGCATAATAGAATTTTCTCGTAGTCTACGCGATCCGCGTGGAAGAATATTTGAAATTTGGCTTTTCTTCTGATGAGAATAAATTTTACCAGCGGTCCTCAAGTTTATCCCGAATTCTCATTCCGATCCCGGTACTCTCAACATAAGGATCCTTAAACTTGTATCGAGCTCTCTGATCCTTAAATTTATCCTGAATTCTCATCCCGATCCCGGGACTCTTAAAATGCACATGACGGTCCTTAAACTTGTCCCATGCTCTTATACCGGTCCTTAACTTGTCCTTCACTCTCATCCAGGTCCATATACTTTTAAAATGTGTATTTTGTATTTAGAAAAAACTTTTATGAATTTTAGGATTTCAAACAAGGTTTGAATCCACTCAAAGTTGATCCAAAAATTAAGGAGAAATCATCACGAATTGAGAGTGAAATATAAAAATCTCCAAATAACCTAGAGTCAAATTATTTTTTGTGATTTTGTCAAAAAAATTAGAACAAAAGTTAAATGGTTTTCATATTCATTTTAATCTCAAAAATAAAATTAATTATTAAATAAATATGTTAAAATAATAACTCTAAAAATCATTAAATCTTGTATCCAAGATTATTGGTCACTGTAATGATTTCCTAATGAACGTTTTTATCAATTTTGAGTGGGATTAGAACTTGATTTGAAATCCTAAAAAGATAGAAACAATACACACCAATTATTTTCTAAATGGGACTGTGGGACAAGTTTAAGGACTCATGTGCATTTTGATAGTAACGGACCAGGATGAGAACTCGGGGTAAGTTTAAGGACCGGAATGAGAGCTCAGGGCAAGTTTAATGACCGCCAGTAAAATTACTCTAATGAGAATATCTTGAGCAGCTTGTATTCGGTTATTCTATGAAGGAAAGATATTTAGTTAGTTGCATGGGTGGATATATTAATTTTAAATTGTTTGGTTAGTTGTATGGATGGATGCAAGTGAACCTTCACATGAGACTGACGTTTGGATTTTAAGAAAATGCAACTGAGGCTGTACAAGTGGAGATAGTTGATATGGACATATTCATAGAGCTAGGACCAGGACACATTTTTTCATCCGCGTATGCATAAAAACAATTCTTGTTTCGGTGATTTTACACGAATTCATAGATGCAAAATGAGCTTAAATGTAGAGTGACGTGCGTGTATTATAGGGGTAAATGTGCGTGCGTATTTACAAGTGTCTTCATATGCAATGTGTTTCAGAAAAAAACACACTTAGGTGACCAATAATTTTAGCGACACCTTTAGTCTGTCCCACGCTTAATTGGGACCAAGACGCATCATTCATTGCTCACAACTGGCGCAGCTCAGATCCTAAGCCTGATAAATGATGGCCTGATCGAGGATTCTTCTCTCTCTGTTTTTCCTGACGACGAAGCTTCTGCTGTTTCGGCAAACCGTCGTCCAGCGAGCGCGCATGATTCAGACGTGGTCCTCGGCCCGTAGCTCCTTTGCCCCGATTTGGCCCCGATTCCGTGCTGTTTTCGCGTCATGGGCGTGAAAGTCCTCTATGTGGGCATCCTCCATTCCCAAAGGACCTGATTCATTGCGTGCTAGTGCCGTGGTCCAAATCCGATGGGTTCTTAACCGTCATGTGCTAATGCCGTGTCGAATCCTTGGTGTAATCAAACGCACGAGGTTGTGAGCTGTGACATGTACTGTGCATATGCTATTTGGTCTGCACACGAATAATGGGTCGAGGACCATACTTCAACAAATGATTTGATGCCTTCCAATTGAATTTTGGGTACAATTTATGAAGGAAAAACTGCAATTTAATATTTTTGTGATGCTACACGAGTGTCTTCTCCCTTATCATAAATCTACTCTTTTTGTGAAATTATACAAATATACTCCCTTCGTTACAAATTGTAGATCGTTTTAGCTTTTCTATATTCATAAATTTTGCTAGTATCTAGAATACAATATATTTAGATGTATAGCAAAAAAAATTATATATTTAGAAAAGGTAAAACAACCTATAATTTGTGAAGGATGGAGTACTTGGGTGTATTTTTTCAGAAATCATAAAAAGCTTACTGATACTTGTATTCGAAACTGATTTTAGTGGGGGTCATTAATTGTGCCAATCAAATCAAGAGAATAAAGTTTAGTGATACTTGTATTCCAAACTGACTTTAGTGAGAGATCACTAATTGCATAAATCATACCAAGAGCTGAACCGGTTATTAATCGCGCCAATCAAAAGCTGGCGTGACTGCTTTTAGTTATTGGGAAAGATTTATTGGGAGACTGCTGGAGATACTCTTACATAAGATTTTTCCTTCTATGTTTAATTTATCATAAAATTTCTAAAAAACTTTATATTTAGGGATGGACGGAGTATATTCTTTTTCTAAAAAATATAGGGCGGAGTATATTTCAAATTGTGTTGAATTTATTCAACTGACTCTACTTTACCAGCTCTGAGCCAGAAGATGAGTTTCTGGTTTGAACTTTGGCATCAGCTTCTCTGGTTCCACGTAAAACAATGCGGTGTCCCTTTATACTTTGCCGAAGAGTGGAATCTTTAGACGATAATATCAAGAATCTGATGCCAAAGCAACGAGGAATATCCTCCCGGCTATGTAATCACGGAGGAACCAAAACCATGTGGTCCGAGTGATCGGGGCCAGAGCTTTACCGACGTATCTATCCGGCCGAAATAAATATCAGACCGTGTATATTTGCTTGTTGTAAGACAAGACCTAATTTGACCAGATCATGCAATCTTTTAAAAATATATACTGCTCGAGCTTGAGAGCTCCTCCAAACTCTTACCAAAACTGCGCGTTTAGATTTGTACTTGTGCCTGAGATCATCGTTCCATGCAAAACAACTTGTCTGAGATCATCCGGCCGGACCAGAGTTCTCCTGCTCCTCAGGTTTCAGGAACAGTGAAACCTCCGTTCCTGTTACTACCAACGGCAAACAGGCGGCCGCAACAAAAGAAACACCGGAAGAAAGCGCTCGGCGGCACGGCCCTGTTAGGTGAGGTGACCCGACCATCGAATGTCTGCTGGGCTCGGCCGTCGCCCCGGGTCATGCTCGCACTCGCACGGCCGGGGCCGGGAGATGGGAGCTTCCGCTCGTACACGCGCGGGGGCAAGGCGACAAGCGCACCGCTGGCGTACGATCCGCATCCCGCGCGATCGTGGCCGTGCAGTCAACCCCGCACGCTCGCCCCGCCAGCGAGGGCTTTCTCCTCCCTCCTTTCGGCGCGGCGGCCGGCCACTGGCGCGCGGGCCGGGGGGGCAAGCGGACAAGGCCGCACTGGCTGAGAGGGGGGCGTCCGGGTCTCGGTCTCGCTCGGGCCTCGCCCCGTCGTCGTCGTCGTGGAGCGAGCTCTCTGCTTGCTCTGTTCTTACCCGCAGGTAAATTATCGGCGCGGTGCCTTCCTGCTTTCGACGACTTTGACTTTACTTTTCAGGTGTACCCAACATTCACCGTCAGCGCACAATATGTCCTGTTCTCTTTTCAGAAAAAAAATGTTTTGGAAGTATGCTAAACTAAAAATATGCCAAATCAAACATGCAATGTCAGATTTCATCATCAACAACCGGCCGAAAACTGAAGAGGCAAAAGCATGCAGGCACAACAGACGGGTTAGCGCACATCATCACCCGAGCAGTAACAGCTCGATGGTTTTACGGGTTCATTCCACGGAACACGGGTGGCATACTGGCATAGTTTTTGATTACCCACCGGCCGCCGCAGCGCAGACGGCAGACCCGTCCTCCCAAATACGTGAACCGCAAGCCACTTGGTGCACGGCCGCCCGATCGGGCTGGATTTCAGAGAGAAAGCGCACAAATACTAAGGAACAAAAGTAGTTGGAGGCCTCGGCGAATAATAGTACCCGCCCTACCCGGGGGCGCCAGCGCCAGCCCCCCCGAAGCCCGGGGACCCTGCCAGAGCGTCCGGGGCGCACACGCATGGGGCACCACCCCTCCCCCAGCGGGGCATCCGGGGCGGCGGCCGCGCGGCTGCCTCCGCTTCGGCGGTGCCGGCGCGCCGTGCCGCCGGTTCCCGAGCCCCCCGGGCCGATCGCCGGGCATGCGGGCGCTGCTGGTGCTGGGAACCCTCCGGCTCCGGCCTGGCTTTGGACGCGTCGCGTTTCGTGGAGAGGCTGGCCGGCACGCGCAAAAACCACGGAACCGAGTCGAAAACAAACTAACGGAAGCCCATCGCGCCTCGCGTCGCCCTCTCCCCTCCCTCCTCTCTTTTAAAGACGCGGCGACCGCCACCCTCC
This sequence comes from Setaria italica, assembly GCF_000263155.2. NCBI lineage: Eukaryota > Viridiplantae > Streptophyta > Magnoliopsida > Poales > Poaceae > Setaria > Setaria italica. The sequence goes on along the minus strand of NC_028452.1, from coordinate 11,196,739 downwards.
CTCGCCTTGTCTGTTCTTTCACCTCTCGTCGCCCGCCCGCCTCCCCTCTCATCTCGTCCCACCTCCCCTCTCCAATTCCCTGCTCGCCGCGGCGTGCGTCCCGCGCCGTCGATTTGCGTTTCCATTATGGTATCTCTATCTCGTCGGATCGCGTAGGGCAACAACAGCAACAGCCGCACGTACGGCTAGGATACGCTTTCCAACCCCCGAATTCGTCGCGGCTTCTCGGCTCCTCCCTCCTCGGGGGCGGCGGTATGTCATATGTGGCGTCATCTTGCATGTGGAATCGCCTGCGCTTCTCGCGTTTTTTCTTATCTTTCTTTTTTTATCGCCCCGGGTGCAAACGGCAATCCGTGCCTGTTGACTCGGTGCTTCTGCGGCGGCCTGGTAATTTTGGCGGTTTGCAGGGCCTTCCTCCCTGACAGGTGTTGGCTCCGGCGGTTTCTGCTGGTCGCAGAGGCTCAGGAGGCGGCTCGCGGCTGTTTCCTCCTGACTCGGCTTGAAGAAGACGCGCCATGGAGGCGAAGCAGCGGGCGCGCCACGGCGAGGAGAGGAGGCCGTCGGCGGCGGCCGATGGCGAGGAGTACGACCCGTGGACGGCGTGGCTCTACAAGCCGCACACCATCTCGGTGCTCCTCGTCGGCGCCTGCCTTCTCATGTAAGCGCCCTCCAATTCTCCTCCTCCTCCTCCCTTCCTCGCGCACCGGGAGAGCCTTGTTTCGTTTGGCCTTTGCCTACTACCTCCGCGGTCGTACTGCCCCGCTTGATGGCGGAATTTTTACGGGTGCGAAAAGGCCTGTGCTTGGGGAAGTACAAGAGCTGCCAGGGATACCAGGTGCTGCAACAGTGTCAGAGTTGAAAGGCGGTCATGTACTCTTGTGGCTTTGTTTTATTTTTCCTTTCCCCAAAAGGAGTCTTTTGGTTGGAATTTATTGAATTTGCGCGAAAGGATCGAGCTTCTGAATAATTGGAGCATGATCGATGGGTTGCCGCGTCAAATACGAGTGGCTGTGGAGAACCACAGTCCTGCTCAAGTATCTCATGCCAAAGCTGTTCTGAAACTTTCCAGCAAATGGAGTTGTCTGAATTTTGCTCGAAAAGGTTGTCTTAAACATTAGTACTTTCCGTAGGCACTCAAGTGAGTGCAAAATGAGAGGATTTATTTCTAGTAGTAAGATAAATAATCATACTCGTCGAGAGTTTTCTTACTGCCCCCTGAAAAAAAAAGAGTTGCCACTTCATGTTCATGTGAGGAAGAATAAGTACCAATTAAGCTTGGACCTAAATCTGAGGTACAACCATTAACTGTCCAACCCGAGTCCCAAGTTATCCCAGAGACGTGCCACACGGGAAATGCAATTCATGAGTGACTTGTAGGCTGTCGAGCGGTGGATACGATACCAAACCGTACAATGGGGCATCCTCCTTTCAACTTTCTCGTGGTGCCATCTCATCTGACCTCAGGTTCAATTGTTCTTCCCTTTCAGCTGGGCAAGTGGAGCACTTGATCCTGAAGGCGCTGCTGCTCACAGTAGCGTGACATCAATCAAGAGGTATGGCTGAATCATCTCAAGATTAAATTATTACCTTGTTTAGGCAGCACTGAACTTTCAAAAGTAGAAATAAAAGAAGAAGCAGGCTACTTTTCCTCCATTCCAAACGGAAAAGATAATCAGGCCACTATTCCGTTCGGATGCTGCATTTTGGACTCGAGCTGTTTTACCTCACAGCACTGCACAATGATTGGAGAGAGTGGGTGATGCTGACTCATCTTCCCTTACTGAAACTTTCCAGGGGTGTCTGGGCTATGATTGCAGTCTTCCTTGCCTACTGCACACTTCAAGCACCTTCAACGTGAGTAAATTTTCCTTCTTTTTAAATGGAAATCAAACACTGGGGCTTTATAAGTGCAGCGCTTCGTTTGTCATGTTGCTCTCATGCCACAGTAGTGTAGTGCATATTGTGGATCAGGCTGTTTGAAGTGGCAGTAGACAAATTACCAGAGGGACACGGTGGCAAGGGCATCTTTACTGTGTGTCTGTACTTGCTGGCTGCTGCAAGATTTCTGTTCCTTATCACCCTGACCTCGCAATATTGCATTCCAATCCATTGCCAATTTTCAGCTCCCATAAATCCGTTGTGCATCAATATAGGTCAATGTACTGACATTTTTGGACGATACTGATTCAGTGCCCTGGCAATTTTGTCACAGGATACTTATTAGGCCCCATCCTGCTGTCTGGCGCCTAGTGCATGGACTGGCTATCGTTTACCTCGTTGCTCTTACCTTTCTTCTTTTCCAGGTTATCTACATATGCGGTTCAGTTGGATAACTATTCTGTTGGCATCCTTTTCTTATTGTCCAAATGAATTGATTAATTTGAGTACTTCAGCGTGAAGGGCATCTTGGCTAACTAATCTCCGGCTCTTGTTTGCCGCTGAATTTTCCAGAATCGTGACGATGCTCGCCAGTTCATGAAACAACTTCACCCTGATCTTGGAGTCGGTAAAATCTCTGGTTAAATTCACAGGAGATATAAGATTTTTTTTTAAAAAAAGTGCTGGTAATAAATGTTAACCTTTACAAATGCAGAATTGCCGGAGAGATCTTATGGAGCTGATTGCCGTCTGTATGTTCCAGAAAACCCTAAAAACAAGTTCATAAATATTTATGTATGATTTTCCATATGAACTTTCCTATTCTGTGAAGACGCACATGCTTTGGTCATCATATTGTTGCTATTACTCTATTAAGCTAGACTGTCTGATCTATTATAGGAGACATTGTTTGATGAATTTGTTGTTGCCCATATCCTTGGGTGGTGGGGCAAAGCTGTAATGATACGGAATCAACTTCTCCTTTGGGTCTTGTCGATTGGCTTTGAGCTTATGGAGGTTAGATCTGGGTGCTCTATTGGAAAGGAATTTATAAGTTATCTTTTCATTCCTGTCGTCTCTTTGACAAGGAAGTATGCTTACTATGACATTTTGCAGCTAACGTTCAGACATATGTTGCCAAACTTTAATGAGTGCTGGTGGGATAGCATTATTTTGGATATCTTGATCTGCAATTGGTTTGGTGAGACATCTGAAGATAGTTAATGTTCGTGTTTTGTACTTTCGGTTACCTTACTGATATTATTGTGATCTGCTGTTGATCAGTAAGCTAGAAGTAATAAGCACATTAAAGTAATTGATATGTTCTCCGTTTGAATGATTTTATACAGTTTCTTTGCATTGGATCCTATCAACTGCAACTTGATAATTTTTAAAAATTAGTGATGCATCCATAAGTCAAGAAGGAAACAAAAACTAGTGCATGTCTGGCATACTTCTGACATTGTGTTATTTGACTAGAATATTTAATGTTATGTCACTTGATTCCCAGAAAGTAAGCATTCTATTGAACAAATCAAGATCTTAAGCATGTTGAATTCTCATGGCCTGGGAACCTAAGAAAACTTGATGAAACATTTCTGATATTATTTGGCGATGAGAATTATATGTTTTCAACTGAAATGCTGCTAATTGATCCAGGTATTTGGGCAGGAATGCACACAGTCCGTTACTTTGATGGCAAAACATATGAATGGGTTGGACTGAGCCGCCAGCCAAGCATCATGGGTAAGGTATGTTCACTGAAAATACATTAGCAGGCAAATAGTTTCTCCATCTTATAGCTGGGTAGTTTTGTCATAATTGTATAGTTGTAGTGTTGTACAGATAATGCCTTTGTTCCCAATAGGTGTTCTTTTAGAATGCATTGAATCAAACTTCAAAACTTTGTATGGAAAAAATACTTTGTTTATGTATTTTCCAAATAGTTTCAAGAATGCACCAATACTTGTTTTAGAGACTGCTGTAGTGCTGGTGTCTGAAACAACTAAAATAGAAAACAATACCCCACCCACCCACACACACATAGCACTTTTACCACCATGGCCCAAAGTCTCAGATCCTCTGTACTTGTTAAGTTCCCCTTGGATCTTGCTTTTTTTTTTCATACGGATTACACACCATGGACACTGCTCTGAGTTAGGACAGCGCCTTGCCAAAGGATAGTCCAAGACAAGTGACTCCAAAGCAAAGCAGTTTACTGAGCAAAAGTAAATTGCTTTGACTTTTTGCATGTGAGATGCCAGACAACATGTGAGGTTTTCCCAGTGGGCCTGTTTTACATTTCTGTTGCGCTGTCCAAATCTGCCCTTTGTCATTATTGAGCCCTGAGTTTCTCCACAATTCCTTTTTTTTTCATACAGTTGTGCATTCACTGTTATCTTAGGGTGCGTTTGGTTGCGAGGACGAAGTGGGACGGGACGGGGACGATCCCACTTCGTCCCGCGTTTGGTTGGAGGACAGGTGGGACGGGGACATCCCTACGAGGGAATATACCCTCCAGATGCTGGGATGCCCCGGTCCCACCAAAAACGAGCGGACAGTAGACGAACA
>NC_028452.1:11170748-11192190 GCF_000263155.2 Setaria italica | reverse complement strand
GGGCGGAGGTGCCGGCGCGGGGCGAACTCCTCTCTGGCGGCGGGCCGAGCCTCCTGGCGGAGGGGCCGGCGCGGGCCGAGATCCGCCCCGGCCGTCGGACGAGCTGTGGGCGGAGGGGCCGGCGCGGGCGAGCTCCGCCCCGGCCGGCGGGCGCGAGATCCGCCACGGCCGGCACGGGCGAGCTCCGCCGCGGCCCCTGGGGCGAGCGGGGCGAGCGGCCGGCGGGGCGAGCGCCCCCGGTGCCGCGGCCGGTGCCCACGGCCTGGGCGGCAGGGAGCTCCGGCGGGGGCGGTAGGGAGCTCCAGCGGGGGCGGCACGGCTTGGGGCGGCAGGGAGCGTTGGAGAAGATACGGGTTAGGAGAAAAAAAAAAGAAAAGACGATGACATGTGGGCCCATATATGACATGTGGGTCCCACTAAACACATGCAGCTAACGGTGTTACCCGAGCCATCCGTCCCTCGTTTTCAATCCATCGTACCAAACAAAAAACTGGGATGAATTCATCCCTCTCAACCAAACAGCAGACGGGATGATCCCATCCCAAAAAATAGAGACGGCACCGTCCCATCCCATCTTGTCTCCAAACCAAACGCACCCTTATAAACTGTATCCACATGTGAATAGTCTCATCTGTTTCAGACAACCAAACCTTGTAAATCAGGCTTGCCCATATGTTGTCATAGGGCCAACACAAGTTGTGGCCATTATTGAGTTTGATTCATGAAACTTTTTCTATCATAGCCTAAGAAATATAACATCAAAGATTCTAAAAAAATTGTTTCAGAACAAATAGTTCTAACTGAGTGATGACATATAAACACGACCTAGAATATGTAAGTTATGTTGTTACTCCTGTGAAGTACAAATTACATTGACATTAGCAAGTTTTTCCCTGACGAACTCATTATCAAGTTGAGAACTCTTGGTTTGAATTGATCTAGAATTTGAGCATCAGCTGTGCAGATTAATTTAATCTCTTCACTTGTCTTGCAGGTGAAAAGATCACTAAGTCAGTTCACCCCTGCACAATGGGATAAGGATCAGTGGTATCCTTTCATGGGACCACTGCGATTCATCCAAGTGCTATTCCTCTGCGTCGTCTTCATGACTGTGGAGCTTAACACGTTCTTTCTCAAATTTTGTCTATGGATTCCTCCAAGGAATCCCTTGGTCGTGTACAGATTGATCCTCTGGTGGTTGATTGCCATCCCAACCATCCGCGAGTATAACTCCTACTTACAAGACAGGTTAGACTAACAGTGTCATTCATTTGTTAGCAACAGACAAACAGTGTGCATGAATAGATTGCGCTTGCTTGATGGATAATTGATGATTGGCCATGGTTTTGATCATCACAGCAAACCAGTGAAGAAGGTTGGAGCCTTTTGTTGGCTTTCTCTGGCTATTTGCATAGTGGAGTTGCTTATCTGCATGAAGTTTGGGCATGGTGAGCTTCCTCTTTTCAATTTTCATGTCAGATATAGCACCAGCAGTTTCAGTGTATGATAAGAACTATAGCTGTAAGGCTATGTTTTGCAAACTGTTTACCTGACATTCAGCAATCTGAGCAGGGCTATTTCATGACCCAATGCCTTCCTGGTTGATCATCTTTTGGAGCTCAGTGGGGATTGCGCTTGTGATTTTCTTGCTTGCATGGTCATGGAGGAATCACCAAAAATTTCGGAGAAAGCAGCTATGATAGATATGATATATTGCAGTAATTTATCTCGGACACTTTCAAACTTGCTTCTTCTTCTTTGGATACAGGCGCTGTACATATGTGTATGTGATGGAACTAGATGTTTGGATCCATGGACTAATTTTTAGTTTGGATCACATCAGATGTTTGAATACCAATTAGAAGGACTAAACTAATTATAAAACTATTTGCATAAGTCGTGACTAATTCGCGAGACGAATCTATTAAGCCTAATTAGTCCATGATTAGCACATGGTCAAATCATGGACTAATTAAGCTTAATAGATTCGTCTCGCGAATTAGCCGCATTTATGCAATTGGTTTTGTAATTAATCTATATTTAATACTTAAATATACTTCTAATTAGTATCTAAACATTCAATGAAGAGAAAAGAAATGGAGGTACAGGCTTCTGATCCTAGCCATTGCTTGTCAATTGGATGGCTCAAATACCCCTACCGCTTAACTTGCACGATCTGTCTCTGGTGCTGGATTGACTTCTCACTTTACAAAAAAAAAATTGGTTCTCAGTTTTCGAAAACAAGGTTGCAGGTTGCAGTAACATAAGATAAGGCCCAGCTAAATACAATAACATCAAATTTGATCCATTGCTTTGATTAATCTGTCACATAGAGCGATTACAAGAACTCGATTACATGAAGTCAACAAATACGATTATACGAACCTACAGATACCAGAAAATTATGAAACTTTCGATAAAAATCTGACTTAATAAGTCTAAAAATTAAGAATCAGAACTTAATCTCTGCAAATCTGGAACCAGTGACACTGACACCTGTCCATACATAAACATGCCACAGCCTGACTAGAGCACGGCAAGGCAGAAGACGAGGACCCATTTCTGTGCTGGCCTCCGAGCATTTGGCTGGTGCAGGAAGATGAGCCTGACTTCCAATCATCATGTCACATCATAGTACTGCTTGTATGGATCAGCAGAGACTGAACCATTCTGAATGTGCTCAAACTCAAAGGAACAAGGAGGTTCGTCTCTGTTGTAATAATTCAACCTCATTCCTGCTGCATGCTGTTGGCGTGAGTGATCGACACCATCGCCAATTTTCAGTTTGGGATCAGCAGCATCACCACTACCTCCTAAACTGGCCATCTTATCTTGTAGCAGCAACTGTCTGATGACAGCCTCTAGGGGCGGAGCTTAGGCAAGGCCAAGGTGGGCCATGCCCCCCCCCCCCCCTCCCCAAAGCAAATCTTCCACTGATTAAGCAGTGATTTTGGCACTGTTCATTGGATTTTTAACTCAACTAACATAGTCTGGCCCCCTCTGGACGGCCTCTACAGCATCTGATGAAGGGCAGCAGCTGCTCATACGGAGCCTCGATCTACAAGTAAAGTGCAATCCACGGTGAATGAATAACCAAGGGCAGAAGTACATTAGTTGTAGAGAGAAGCAATAATTAACTTGTGAATTAATATAATTGCAATGTTGACAATCTGAATTTATCCAGTTTCTTGAAAAAGACTAGTACTGGTGCATTTCAGCATTTGTGATGTTACAAATAAAACAATCATCACTTTGTGACTCTGTTTTGTGATGTTATTACACAAGAAGTAGTAACAAAATTATTCAATCAATTACTAGTTGAAAAATGGTAACATTAATTCCTTTGAATCCGGCATTGATAGAAAATTGCAAATTTGAATAAGACAGAAGAGGAGAAGACTAATTTTGCAGGAAAGAAACAGTTGCTTGAATTTGATTGATGAACATACACAGCAGTATAATGATCGAATTGAGCATATGGATTTAACTTCAGTTTCATTGCTGCAAATTGAGAAATCAACCCAGTATCAGAGACAGAATACTAAGTGGATCAAAGCAGTAACATAAGATAAGATCACAGCTAAATAAAATATAAATTTTGATCCATTGCTTTCATTGATATGTCACATGGAGCGATTACATTAAGTCAGTTACATGAAGTCGACAACTACGAACCTACAGACACTGAGATACCACCAAAGTATGAAGCTTTCGACAAGAATCTGACTCAGTAAGTCTAAAAATTAAAGAATCAGAACTTTGAATCTTTGCAAGTCTTCAGCTGAGTAAGTAGTAGCACCTGTCCAGACATAAGCATGCCACAGCCTGACTAGAGGACGGCGAGGTAGAAGAACTCCAGGGTCGGATCAACTAGCAGCTCCTCCGCCGCCACAGCAGCTTCCGCTTCGACTCCCAGCGCACCGGACGCGGCGGCCCCTTCGCCTACGATCAAGCCACAACGGGGGTGGAAGCAGGACGCGGAACCTCCCCGATGGCGCAGGGCGAGGCTGCGCTCCACGACCGCGGACGACCACCCCCGCTCCTCATCGGACTCCTCCCGCCGGTAAAGGCCCTCGTTGCGGCCCCTCTTCTTCGCCCCGTCGCGGCCCCTCTTCTTCGCCTCGTCGCCGTCCCTCTTCTTGGATGCGTCGCTGTCCCTCTTCTTGGATGCGTCGCGGTCGCGCCGGCGGGCGAGCTCCTCCTCAACGGGGTCGTCCGCCACCACGGAGGTTATGGCGCCGTCGATGGTGAAGGTGAAGGCGAAGGCACCCGCGCGCAGGAGCTGGGTCCCGTCAGCGGCCATCATCGGCGGCGGCGGCAGGATTGAGATCTGATGGGATCGCGATTGCGGTGGACGCGGCGGCGGCGGGATTGAGATCAGAAGGGAATGGGATCGCGAGTGCTCGTGACTCGTGAGAGATCAGGGATGGGAGTCGCGGCGGAGGGGAAATTTTGGAAAGATGGCGCGCGGCGGAAGGGAAATTTGCAGGCGGATCGGACGGTGCCTTTGAGGACAGGTCGGATGCGTGGGCGACTCGGGATTAGTTGGCGTAGGCGCCACGCGGATCCGGACGCTTGCGTGCGGTGGACGCTGGTGAAGCGGGGTGACAGCTCAGCAGAGGCAAGGCAGGCGACCCGCTCGACTCGGATGTGCATGCGCTGCGGTTACCTTAACCCGGCGGTGAGGAGGTGTATTCCGGTATATCCGTGTTTCGGGACAGCCTGGGCAAGCGTATTAATTAATGGTTCTGATTTCCGCATTTTATTTATTTACTAGTAGAAATACCCGTGCGTTGCTACGGGCCCTTAACGGGTCCTTACTTGCTCTCACATTATCATTCACTTGTTCCTAATATGTTGGTGCGTTGTCCCTAATAGTCCTCTCTATGCAAGTATAGTAGTAGAAAATATTTGTGTGTTGCCATCTGTTTATTACGTGGGACCCACACATAGAAATACAAAAAATTACCACTTAACCTCCGCTCTATCCACTCATTCACATCTTGCCCTATTCTCGCCGTCGCCCAGGCGCTGCACATCTTGTCGTCCTCGCCGTCGTCCCGGCAAGCACTCGTCCTCCCCATGTCCAACCCCATTCCCGCTTCGAGCGCTATGCCACAACACCTCTAACCACCATGAGTAGGAGCGCGTTCTCCTCTTCTTCTCGTTTCCATCTACCTCCCTTCTATAATCCACTCCAAATCGTTCCAATCAAGTGCAAAATCGAGCCTCCAATTGGTAGACGTGGAGACCTTAGTTCCGGATCTGGAGGGGATGGACATCATTGAGGGGGGTGTGAGGTCCTGACCTCTGCCCCTATTTGTGTTGCCTGCCGACTGCTGCTCCTCCCACCCCTCTCCCCCCGCCCCCGTGACGACCTCCTTTGCGGGTTGGCATGACAGTGATTGGATCGACCGAATTCGTCCCAACCAGACAGTGGCTGAGGTGCTGGGTCACCAACGCAGACGACAATGCGGGAGGAAGTGGTGCTTCCCGTTGGCCGTGGAGTGGCAGCCTCACGCGAGGGTAGCTCCAGAGGGTTGACGACGGCGGATCCGTTGGGCAACCGGTGCGAGTGACGACGGAGGTGGGGTGGGGCAGTGGGCGTGCGGCCGGCACCAGGCACGGGGGTATGGGCAGCAGCGACCAGCCCCAGGCGCGGGTGGCAGGCGTGGCGGCTGGCCCGAGACGCAGGGCGCGGGCGGTGGGACGCGCCAATCTTTTTTTCTTTTTTCCTTTTTCTTTTGATATTTATATATTTTTCTTTTATTGTTTCATGTAGCAGCGAATATGAATGTTTCATTTTTATGTAATATTGTTGTGGAATGTTTACTGGTATGAAATTTATATATTGTTCATGTTTTAATTTGCTTTGTGGTTGGAGATACATATTTTTAATTAGCGGGAAATAACAATTTTAGAATTGGCGGGAAATAAAATTGGAAAAAATGGTGGGCAAAACTACCTGTGCTAGTGGGCATCTTAAGCGCTCGCCAACAGTGGACGGGAGTGCTCGAAACAGAGATATGGGAATCACGGCGGAGAGAAGGGGAAATTTTGGAAATGTTGCACGTGGCGTCGGGAGGATATGTAGGTGAATCAAACGGTGGATTGGATGACGGGTGGGATGCGTGGATGACTCGGAGTCGGTTGGTGTAGGCGCCACATGGATCCAGGCGCTTGCGTGTAGCGGATGCAGGTGGAGCAGGGCGATAGCTAAAGAGAGGCAAGTCAGGCGAGACCCGCTCGGGGTCAGTCATTTGAGTCGGGAACTCGGATGCGTATGCGCTGCGGTTACGTCAAGCCGGTCAGGAGGTGTATTTGGGTATATCTGCCTTCTGGGAGAGCCTGGGCAAGCGGAGTAATTAGTGGTTCCGATTTCTAAGTTTTGTTTACCAAATCGCTTTTTTTTATTTTGAGAACGACAAGAAATCTAAGATGGATTATCAAAATGCCAAACAACTTCTAAGAAATTAACGAAAAGCTGTAGATTCTGATAGGTTTTAGGTTTTTATTTGAGGTGCATGAGGCCTTGGCTATCGTTAATAGTTAAAAACTTAATTCATTGATAGTCACAAAATGTACAGTTGACTCTATGGCGAATGGATAAGGCGTTGGTCTACGGAACCAGAGATTCTAGGTTTGATCCCACTAGAGTTGTTTTAGTTTCTTTTTTGTCTTACTTTATTTTCCCCTAAAGTTTGGGCTTCCCTTTGGTTTCCTTTTTGTCTTAATTTATTTTCCCCTACAATTTGGGCAATTGCACGGTAAAGCGATTAGGTAGGTCAATAATCATACGAAAGTTACGTGGTAAAATAGTTCAAGTTTTTTTATCCTAATAAACATGATCCACCAGGAAAAAAAGGACTTGTATTCTTCTCACAATGTTCCTTTGCAGCATCATAAAAAACTGATCAATTAAAAGTCCTCAGTTCTAGTACCATTGAAAATCAGAAAAAGGACTGCCCGTCCGACAAGATTTCGATGAGTAGTTAGTGAGACAACTGACATTTGAGGGGCGCAATAACACACCAAAATGGAGTCGAAAGATCCTAGAAGTACACATATTTGTATGTTCTGAAAAAAACAAACATATTTGTATGTTCTGATAACGGAACAGAACACTTATGTTAAACAATCAAATATGGGTACATGGTAAAGAAATCAGAGGAATTTCATTCCTTTAGTAGGATAGAAGCGATTATACAAATAATAAATCTGATACTCCTATGTGATTATGTGAATATCTGAATCTTACTTCGATAGTGGCACTCTTGAAGAATTTGAGGAGATATTTATTGCTAGGATAATAGTCCTAGGTCATTGGGCAAACACAAGCTCTAACAAACTTTTCTAGTGCATCTGTCAAAATCCTGCAGATAAAGAAATAGAGAGAATTCCCTATTTGACACTCATAATAAGTGGTTCCTTTCTTGGCCTTTAAAAATTTTTCTTTCTTTATTTGACACTGACTTGAACTTTGGTTCCTCATTTGACACTCTCGTTTATTCTGTTAGTTAACTCAGGTGAACTGTAACATGTGGATACTTCCACCTAATTTAACCAAATAAAACGACATCCAAATCACCTCTAAAATTCATGAAATTTTTTGTAGTGATATAAAAGATAGAGATGAACTTATTTTACACAAAAACACATATATATCATTTAAAATATTAATACTAAAATTCACAAAAATATGCTACTTTTAAAGATTCTGTGAATTTTAGAGCATAAAAATACTTTCAAAAATATGTAAAAATACCCGATATTCTAGTCACACATTTATGCCATTTATAAAATTATTATATTTGAAAAGTCACAAATAAAAATTTAAGTTCTTTAAAAAATAATTTTTGCTAAATAAAGGGTCTATTTAGTGGGGCTGCGGGAGCGGCTCTTCGAGCGGCTTCTCCTGAAGCCCTGCCAAAGGGCGTGCTCCGGGTGAAACGGCTTTGGTTTCGGCGGTGGAGCCCCACGAATCCCGCTGAGAGGAGCCCTTTCGGGAAGGTAGAGCCAAAAAAAAGGCTCCCGCGGCTCCTCCTCGGCCCTTTCCAACCATGCCCTCGGGGGAGGGCCCGCAGGCGGCAGAGCCGGCAGTAGGCAGGCACAACGACGGGGAGCTGGGCCGCGGGGCGAGGCGGCACGGCGACGGGCGGCGACGTGGAGCTGGGTGGCGGGGTGAGGTGGCACGACGACGGGTAGTTGGGCGGCGGGGCGAGGCGGCACGACGACAGGCGGTGACGGGGAGCTGGGCAGCGGGGCAAGGCACCATGATGACGGGCGGCGCGCGCGGTAGGCTGGCGGCGGAAGCCCAGAGGAGCTAGAGCAAAAGGATAAGGCAGATGGAGAACATGGAGAAAAAGGAAAAGGAGAAGGGAAAAAAAGAAAAAAGAAAAGGTGAAGGAAAAAAAAAAGAAGAGGAAAATGAAAGGGTATTATGGGTATTTCATCTTATCTAACCATTTTAAACTATACGGAAGAGCCGTTTTGCCAAACGGTTTTGCAAAAGCCGTTTTGCCAAACGGTTTTGCAAAAGAAGGAGCAAGAGCTGGAGAAGCCACTCCACCAGAGGAGCCATAGCCGGAGCTATTTTCAGAGGAGCCGGAGCCCTGCCAAACTGGCCCAAAATAATCTTTATCTATGTCAATTAATATGGATAATAATTTATAAATTACTTCATCATGTTGCAGTGATATTGGGGTATTTTTTACATCATTTTCGGAAAGTATTTTTATGCTCCAAAAATTCACATAATCTTTAAAAGTAGCATATTTTGATGAATTTTAGTTTTAAGATTTTGAATGATATATATGTTTTTTTTATAAAATGAGTTCATCTCTATTTTTTATATAACTACAAAAAGTTTCATGAATTTTAGAGGTGATTTGGATGTCGTTTTGTTTAGTAAATATGGTGGAAGTATCCATAGGTTACTGTTCACCCGAGTTAACTAGCGGAACGAATGGGAGTGTCAAATGAGGAACCAAAGTTCAAGTAAGTGTCAAATAAGGAAAAAAAATTGAGGGCCAAGAAAGGAACCACTCATTATACGAATGTTAAATAGGGAATTCTCTCAAATAAATACTATTGACCCGTATGATTACTAGCGCTTATCAAGCTTCTTTCATATAAACTACTGGCAGGCTTGCTATAGAAAATAAACTAGAGGGCATACGTTCACTGCATGTGAACAACCGTCATAAAGTACCACACCATCTATTTCACAGTCGCAAATAAAATTTTTAAGTTCTTTCAAAAATAATTTTTGCTAAATAAAATAATATTTATCTATGTTAATTATTATGGATAATAATTTATAAATTACTTCGTCATGTTGTAGTGATATTTGGTATTTTTACATCATTTTCGGAAAGTATTTTTATGCTCCAAAAATTCACATAATCTTTAAAAGTAGCGTATTTTGATGAATTTTAGTTTTAAGATTTTAAATTATATATATGTTTTTTTATAAAATGAGTTCATCTCTATCTTTTCTATAACTACAAAAAGTTTCATGAATTTTAGAGGTGATTTTTGGATATCATTTTGTTTAGTAAAATAGGGTGGAAGTATCCACAGGTTACTGTTCACCCAAGTGAACTGACGTAACGATCGGGAGTGTCAAATGAGGAACTAAAGTTCAAATCAGTGTCAAATAAGGAAAAAATTTTGAGGGCCAAGAAAGGAACCACTCATTATACGAGTGTCAAATAGGAAATTCCCTTAGAGAAATACTATTGACCCATATGATTGTTAGCGCTTATCAAGCTTCTTTCATACAAACTGCTGCATGGCAGGCTTGCTATAGAAAATGAACTAGAGGGCATACGTTCACTACATGTGAACAACCGTCATAAAGTACCTAGCTACCATCTATTATCTATGCTATGGTTACATATTTGGCCAAGATCGGAGCCAGCTTCTGACAATAGACAGAAGACAATTGTGTGTGGAACTAATAAAGCAGAACTTTTTAAGATAAAGGATGTTTTTTTATTCCAACCTTTTCATGACGCATGCAGGATCGACTGTTGAAGAAGTGCCAACAGATGGCTCAAACAAGTGAAAACGAACATTGTGGAAATAAAGACTCAAGCACAAGGCCTATCAGTAGATATTCACCCATATTTGGTGAAGATCTCCATAATCGTTGCTACTAGGATCTGGCATACCCGTTGCATCCTTTCCCTCAACTCAAGCATAACTTTTTCTCAAAAAAAAAACTCAAGCATAACTGCAACATTATACCATGTTTTCACGAACAAGTCCATAGAATTGAAGAGGCTTGTTTTGTAGTAATAGACTAGGCTGCATAAGCCGAAAATTCCTTCAAACAACCAGTTGTAATATAATAAGGAGCAAACCTTTCTTGGCAGAATTGAAAATAATATCCCTCGGTTGTTTGGAGTGACTTTCTTAACAGATTGATTGTTAAGTGTTGGAATTGGATCTGACTCATGATATGATTCCAATGTACTATCCTACATGAACACAAACAGGTGACATGTTAAGATCAGTAAAATTTAAAATGGGAGTAATTACTAATTACCCTTCATCCTCCACAAATAAAGTGATGATAAGCGACAAACAGAGGACATTGCATCATTTGAGAACTATGCCTTAGAGCAGACAGAGTCAACTAAAATTTTGAGGGGAGTAGTAAATACGCCAATATGGAAGAGTAGAAACCGTCTAAGGAGGGCAGTGCACTTGGGATGTGGTGGAGTGGACAACAACAACTTGTTGGAATCAGAGGTATTTTATGATTTATTTTAATTCCAAATATTAAATAAAAATATGACATAAACGATAGCCATACAGTAGCATGAAACTTTGTGTCTATAGCAACGAATATAAAACATGCAATGGAAACTATGGAACACAAGGACTGAACCAGAAAGTTTACGAGGAACTACCTGAGGTGGTGCCAGTTCCGGAGGAACCGAATGCGCTGTTACCTGACATTGGTAATCGAGCCTGTAGTCGATCAGAGGTCGATGCCGTGCAGTTGCGTCTCCAGGTAGTGGTTCGCAGCAAGCAGTCGTGCAGATGCACTTCCAAAAAACTTGATCGCCCTTTCTACTCCTCGGGTGTAGAGTCTCGTGTAAGGGTACAACTTCGGAGACCTGCTCTTCCAACGCAACAGCGGAGAGAGTTCGTTGGCTGGTGTATTGTGCGAGGAAGACTGAGAAGGAGCGCCTCTCTCTTATAGGCGCCATAAACCTTTTGGGTCGCATCCGGCGGGGCTCGACTAGTTGAGCGAGTGCGCGCGCGCGTGGCATCCTATTATCCCTTCCTCAACTTCTCAACATGTATAGTATGGCTCCACCTTATAAGTTGGTTAGGGATCCTCTCAACTTCCAAGGTGATTTTATTACAAATATAACTACCACCATGTGAATGGACATTGGGATTTAATTGAATTAATAGGCCACCGGCCCATTTAATCTAACAGAACTTACAGTAACCTTGCCCTTGTCATTGTCATCAGTGCTCGAACTCGCAGCATCCTCTGCCAACCTGGTTTTAGTAGAGTCTGAACCCACTTGTTTCTTCAGATATTGCATTATGCTCTCTGCATCCCTCGCACCTACATATTCTTGCACGGTCCTCCCTTCATTCCTGAAGAACTTGATAGTTGGGTACCCAAGAACGCGGCACTTCTCTCTGCTATCCTTATTGTTCTTGCCGCTGGCGTCAATCTTAGCGAGAACGATCGGCGGGTCATGATTGCGCAGGATGGACGCGGCCTCCTCGTACTGCAGCATGACATACGGACAAGATCACGAGCAATACGTGCGTTATACATTCTCCTCAGGAAGGATTCAGAATGTCAGAGAATTTTATGGCTAAAAGTTACCTCTGGGGCTAGTTTCTTGCTCCAGTAACACCTGTCGATTATAAAGATCAAATACATGTGGCCAATACTCAATAGAAGGCCATTCCGTATGATTTTTTTTTTCGAGATTGAAAACTCATTCGGGATTTGTTTAAGCATGGTACAACAAATTTACCAGGGTGCGTAGAAATTGACGACGATGAACTGGTGCGGGGCGACCACCTCCGAGAAGTTGCCTGCGTCCAGCGTCAGCACTCATCACCGCCATCTCCTCCGCCGCGTGGGCGCTGCAGGTGGACGAGGACTGCAGCAGGAGCAGCCCGAGGAAGGCGGAGGGGAGCAGCGAGGAGCTCGCCATTGCTGGGGCTGATTTGGCCGGGGCGTGCCGGCCTGATCGATAGCATCGAGGTGGTGGACTGGTGGCCGGCGGGCAGTGTGTGTGTGTGGTCGCGAGGGAGCGGCATGACCATGAAGAAGTTTGCTCGTGTTGGGTCTCCGCCGTTTTCAGTCTTAGGGTCTTGTTCACTTCGGCCCAGTATGTCCTGCCTGCGCGCACCGGCCCGGTTCACAGATTCGACCCTCCAGCCCATCCTTTACAAACCGATGTGGTTGTGTCCATGGGGAATCTCACCTCATGTTGCAGAATGCAAATGGTGCACAATACACATAAAGCAATCTAGAAGTAGTCAAACATTTTTAATTTTTTTTGAAAAAAAGATAGGTGATTTTATATTCCCAAAGATGAAAATTTTTTAGGTGTAGTCCATTTGTAATTATTTTGTATTTGCAAAACTAAATAGAATTCAGAAATCTCAATTTTTGTGCATAGAAAGTATCATTATCTACAGGTGTGCAAGTTTAAAAATGTTTGGCGACTTCCAGAAGTCCATATTGCTTTTATGGCACATTTGTAGCATTTGCTTTATCTGGTGCATTACAGCAGAAAAGCACCCTCACGGCTAATGGCCTACAACCTTTAGTGACAAGGCAGCCAAAAGTCAAAGGGCATCTCTGCAAGATGCAGCAGTCTTGCATAGTGTCCCCCAAGTTCCTCAAGAGAAATGTGGGGGCTGATTGGTTGCATGTGCCAAGGCTGAGCCAGGAGGCTGCTGGGATGTAGTCTGTGCTATTTTGGTTGCGACTCATCTTAGCGTGGTCCGACGCATGCAAAATGTACCATCGATCCTGACTCGGGAAACGCAGATGAAGTCTGTTTCCTACGGGCCTAGCTCAGTGGGTGCAGGTGATCTCCCACTAATGATGATGTTAAATAGGTGATTAACTTATATTAAGTGATATTAGTGTTTTTCAAAGATGAGTAAGGTCTAATAGGGTAAAATAAGAGCTATTAAAATAAATTTAAGCAAAATAAACATAATTGTAGTACTTAATTTTAAAGTTTATCTCATTCGACGCGTTCTCATGCGGGAAACCAAACAACTTTTGTTCATAGCCTGGCTGGATGAATACAAGCAACCAATCAAACCTTGGTTGCATCTGTTTAGCCTGGCTAGCGGGAGCTTGGCTCCCGGATACGAGCCAGGCTTGGCTCAACAGCAAACCAATCATGCCCATGGTGTATACCGTACTTCCTGCAGGGATCGTTATATATTCGGCCATGGTTACGCAGAATGGACGCGACGGCCTTCTCGTACTGCAACATGCAATGTATAGGATATCGTGAGCAACATAAAAGCTACATTATATTCTCCTCAGGAAAGATCCAGCTTTTCAAAGGGTTTTATTGGTATAATGATCAAGAAGTACCTCTAGTCTCTGGAGCTATAGTTCCTTGCTCCAATAACATCTCTATGTGGATAACAGACATCAAAGGAATATGGTCAATACAATGCTACTGCAATGTTCGTTTGAATCAAAGAGAGAAGACTTAAATTTTGACTAATTTTACTCTGACGACTTATCTTCTATCCACTTGCTAGTCATGATAATTCAAAGTTTGCAGCTCCCTCGAATGCAAAATATTGATGAAATACAACACAGAAAGGTTGGTCACCATGCATGTGTTCCTGTCCTGTATAATATCTGTTTGTGTGAGCCACTATAATCTTGACAATATATCGATAGGTGGTGGCCTTCACCACTCACCTTTTGCACCCATGTACTCCACATTACGGTGTGAAAACGACCAGACATGATCGAAAATTGCCAATACTAACCACATTTTCTTCCTCAGAAACGACAAGGTAAATGAAACTAAGATCAAAACTACTGAAAGCAAAACAATAGGAACCAATATAAACGACCAGGAAAACTGACCATAGAATCATAATTTTATTCGTTAGGTTTGTGCTGGCGGGTAAAACACATTTGCGCTGACAAGTTGCCTAACCGCTAGCAACCTTGAGCCAGCAGAAATGGGCATCTATACTGGCGGGTGAGGGCCTGCCAACAGAAATGGAACAGTGCTGGCGGGCCTCTTAAGCGCCCGCCAGCAGAAATGGAACGGTGCTAGCAGGCCGCTTAAGCGCCCGCTAGCAGAGATGCCGATCTGTGTTGGCGGGCACTTAAGATGCTCGCTAGCATAGGTAGTTTTTCCCCAGCATTTTTTCCAATTTTATTTCCCACCAATTCTAAAATTATTATTTCCCGCTAATTAAAAATATATATCTCCAACCACAGAGCAAATTAAAACATGAACAATATATAAATTTTCATACCAGTAAACATTCCACAACAATATTACATAAATATGAACATTCATATTCGCTGCTGCATGAAAAAAATAAAAGAAAAATATATAAATATCAAAAGAAAAAGGAAAAAGGAAAAAAGAAAAAAAGATCGGCGCGTCCTACCGCCCGCGCCCTGCGTCTCTGGCCTGCCACCCGCGCCTGGGGCTGGTCGCTGCTGCCCATACCCCCATGCCTGGTGCCGGCCGCACGCCCACTGCCCCACCCCACCTCCGTCGTCACTCGCACCGGTTGCCCAACGGATCCGCCGTCGTCAACCCTCTGGAGCTACCCTCGCGTGAGGCTGCCACTCCACGGCCAACGGGAAGCACCACTTCCTCCCGCATTGTCGTCTGCGTTGGTGACCCAGCACCTCAGCCACTGTCTGGTTGGGATGAATTCGGTCGATCCAATCACTGTCATGCCAACCCGCAAAGGAGGTCATCACGGGGGCGGGGGGAGAGGGGTGGGAGGAGCAGCAGTCGGCAGGCAACACAAATAGGGGCAGAGGTCAGGACCTCACACCCCCCTCAATGATGTCCATCCCCTCCAGATCCGGAACTAAGGTCTCCACGTCTACCAATTGGAGGCTCGATTTTGCACTTGATTGGAACGATTTGGAGTGGATTATAGAAGGGAGGTAGATGGAAACGAGAAGAAGAGGAGAACGCGCTCCTACTCATGGCGGTTAGAGGTGTTGTGGCATAGCGCTCGAAGCGGGAATGGGGTTGGACATGGGGAGGACGAGTGCTTGCCGGGACGACGGCGAGGACGACAAGATGTGCAGCGCCTGGGCGACGGCGAGAATAGGGCAAGATGTGAATGAGTGGATAGAGCGGAGGTTAAGTGGTAATTTTTTGTATTTCTATGTGTGGGTCCCACGTAATAAACAGATGGCAACACACAAATATTTTCTACTACTATACTTGCATAGAGAGGACTACAAGGGACAACGCACCAACATATTAGGAACACGTGAATGATAATGTGAGAGCAAGTAAGGACCCGTTAAGGGCCCGTAGCAACGCACGGGTATTTCTACTAGTAAATAAATAAAATGCGGAAATCAGAACCATTAATTAATACGCTTGCCCAGGCTGTCCCGAAACACGGATATACCGGAATACACCTCCTCACCGCCGGGTTAAGGTAACCGCAGCGCATGCGCATCCGAGTCGAGCGGGTCGCCTGCCTTGCCTCTGCTGAGCTGTCACCCCGCTTCACCAGCGTCCACCGCACGCAAGCGTCCGGATCCGCGTGGCGCCTACGCCAACTAATCCCGAGTCGCCCACGCATCCGACCTGTCCTCAAAGGCACCGTTAAGAAAGTCACTCCAAACAACCGAGGGATATTATTTTCAATTCTGCCAAGAAAGGTTTGCTCCTTATTATATTACAACTGGTTGTTTGAAGGAATTTTCGGCTTATGCAGCCTAGTCTATTACTACAAAACAAGCCTCTTCAATTCTATGGACTTGTTCGTGAAAACATGGTATAATGTTGCAGTTATGCTTGAGTTTTTTTTTTGAGAAAAAGTTATGCTTGAGTTGAGGGAAAGGATGCAACGGGTATGCCAGATCCTAGTAGCAACGATTATGGAGATCTTCACCAAATATGGGTGAATATCTACTGATAGGCCTTGTGCTTGAGTCTTTATTTCCACAATGTTCGTTTTCACTTGTTTGAGCCATCTGTTGGCACTTCTTCAACAGTCGATCCTGCATGCGTCATGAAAAGGTTGGAATAAAAAAACATCCTTTATCTTAAAAAGTTCTGCTTTATTAGTTCCACACACAATTGTCTTCTGTCTATTGTCAGAAGCTGGCTCCGATCTTGGCCAAATATGTAACCATAGCATAGATAATAGATGGTAGCTAGGTACTTTATGACGGTTGTTCACATGTAGTGAACGTATGCCCTCTAGTTCATTTTCTATAGCAAGCCTGCCATGCAGCAGTTTGTATGAAAGAAGCTTGATAAGCGCTAACAATCATATGGGTCAATAGTATTTCTCTAAGGGAATTTCCTATTTGACACTCGTATAATGAGTGGTTCCTTTCTTGGCCCTCAAAATTTTTTCCTTATTTGACACTGATTTGAACTTTAGTTCCTCATTTGACACTCCCGATCGTTACGTCAGTTCACTTGGGTGAACAGTAACCTGTGGATACTTCCACCCTATTTTACTAAACAAAATGATATCCAAAAATCACCTCTAAAATTCATGAAACTTTTTGTAGTTATAGAAAAGATAGAGATGAACTCATTTTATAAAAAAACATATATATAATTTAAAATCTTAAAACTAAAATTCATCAAAATACGCTACTTTTAAAGATTATGTGAATTTTTGGAGCATAAAAATACTTTCCGAAAATGATGTAAAAATACCAAATATCACTACAACATGACGAAGTAATTTATAAATTATTATCCATAATAATTAACATAGATAAATATTATTTTATTTAGCAAAAATTATTTTTGAAAGAACTTAAAAATTTTATTTGCGACTGTGAAATAGATGGTGTGGTACTTTATGACGGTTGTTCACATGCAGTGAACGTATGCCCTCTAGTTTATTTTCTATAGCAAGCCTGCCAGTAGTTTATATGAAAGAAGCTTGATAAGCGCTAGTAATCATACGGGTCAATAGTATTTATTTGAGAGAATTCCCTATTTAACATTCGTATAATGAGTGGTTCCTTTCTTGGCCCTCAATTTTTTTTCCTTATTTGACACTTACTTGAACTTTGGTTCCTCATTTGACACTCCCATTCGTTCCGCTAGTTAACTCGGGTGAACAGTAACCTATGGATACTTCCACCATATTTACTAAACAAAACGACATCCAAATCACCTCTAAAATTCATGAAACTTTTTGTAGTTATATAAAAAATAGAGATGAACTCATTTTATAAAAAAAACATATATATCATTCAAAATCTTAAAACTAAAATTCATCAAAATATGCTACTTTTAAAGATTATGTGAATTTTTGGAGCATAAAAATACTTTCCGAAAATGATGTAAAAAATACCCCAATATCACTGCAACATGATGAAGTAATTTATAAATTATTATCCATATTAATTGACATAGATAAAGATTATTTTGGGCCAGTTTGGCAGGGCTCCGGCTCCTCTGAAAATAGCTCCGGCTATGGCTCCTCTGGTGGAGTGGCTTCTCCAGCTCTTGCTCCTTCTTTTGCAAAACCGTTTGGCAAAACGGCTTTTGCAAAACCGTTTGGCAAAACGGCTCTTCCGTATAGTTTAAAATGGTTAGATAAGATGAAATACCCATAATACCCTTTCATTTTCCTCTTCTTTTTTTTTTCCTTCACCTTTTCTTTTTTCTTTTTTTCCCTTCTCCTTTTCCTTTTTCTCCATGTTCTCGATCTGCCTTATCCTTTTGCTCTAGCTCCTCTGGGCTTCCGCCGCCAGCCTACCGCGCGCGCCGCCCGTCATCGTGGTGCCTTGCCCCGCTGCCCAGCTCCCCGTCACCGCCTGTCGTCGTGCCGCCTCGCCCCGCCGCCCAACTACCCGTCGTCGTGCCACCTCACCCCGCCACCCAGCTCCACGTCGCCGCCCGTCGCCGTGCCGCCTCGCCCCGCGGCCCAGCTCCCCGTCGTTGTGCCTGCCTACTGCCGGCTCTGCCGCCTGCGGGCCCTCCCCCGAGGGCATGGTTGGAAAGGGCCGAGGAGGAGCCGCGGGAGCCTTTTTTTTGGCTCTACCTTCCCGAAAGGGCTCCTCTCAGCGGGATTCGTGGGGCTCCACTGCCGAAACCAAAGCCGTTTCACCCGGAGCACGCCCTTTGGCAGGGCTTCAGGAGAAGCCGCTCGAAGAGCCGCTCCCGCAGCCCCACTAAATAGACCCTTTATTTAGCAAAAATTATTTTTTAAAGAACTTAAATTTTTATTTGTGACTTTTCAAATATAATAATTTTATAAATGGCATAAATGTGTGACTAGAATATCGGGTATTTTTACATATTTTTGAAAGTATTTTTATGCTCTAAAATTCACAGAATCTTTAAAAGTAGCATATTTTTGTGAATTTTAGTATTAATATTTTAAATGATATATATGTGTTTTTGTGTAAAATAAGTTCATCTCTATCTTTTATATCACTACAAAAAATTTCATGAATTTTAGAGGTGATTTGGATGTCGTTTTATTTGGTTAAATTAGGTGGAAGTATCCACATGTTACAGTTCACCTGAGTTAACTAACAGAATAAACGGGAGTGTCAAATGAGGAACCAAAGTTCAAGTCAGTGTCAAATAAAGAAAGAAAAATTTTTAAAGGCCAAGAAAGGAACCACTTATTATGAGTGTCAAATAGGGAATTCTCTCTATTTCTTTATCTGCAGGATTTTGACAGATGCACTAGAAAAGTTTGTTAGAGCTTGTGTTTGCCCAATGACCTAGGACTATTATCCTAGCAATAAATATCTCCTCAAATTCTTCAAGAGTGCCACTATCGAAGTAAGATTCAGATATTCACATAATCACATAGGAGTATCAGATTTATTATTTGTATAATCGCTTCTATCCTACTAAAGGAATGAAATTCCTCTGATTTCTTTACCATGTACCCATATTTGATTGTTTAACATAAGTGTTCTGTTCCGTTATCAGAACATACAAATATGTTTGTTTTTTTCAGAACATACAAATATGTGTACTTCTAGGATCTTTCGACTCCATTTTGGTGTGTTATTGCGCCCCTCAAATGTCAGTTGTCTCACTAACTACTCATCGAAATCTTGTCGGACGGGCAGTCCTTTTTCTGATTTTCAATGGTACTAGAACTGAGGACTTTTAATTGATCAGTTTTTTATGATGCTGCAAAGGAACATTGTGAGAAGAATACAAGTCCTTTTTTTCCTGGTGGATCATGTTTATTAGGATAAAAAAACTTGAACTATTTTACCACGTAACTTTCGTATGATTATTGACCTACCTAATCGCTTTACCGTGCAATTGCCCAAATTGTAGGGGAAAATAAATTAAGACAAAAAGGAAACCAAAGGGAAGCCCAAACTTTAGGGGAAAATAAAGTAAGACAAAAAAGAAACTAAAACAACTCTAGTGGGATCAAACCTAGAATCTCTGGTTCCGTAGACCAACGCCTTATCCATTCGCCATAGAGTCAACTGTACATTTTGTGACTATCAATGAATTAAGTTTTTAACTATTAACGATAGCCAAGGCCTCATGCACCTCAAATAAAAACCTAAAACCTATCAGAATCTACAGCTTTTCGTTAATTTCTTAGAAGTTGTTTGGCATTTTGATAATCCATCTTAGATTTCTTGTCGTTCTCAAAATAAAAAAAAGCGATTTGGTAAACAAAACTTAGAAATCGGAACCACTAATTACTCCGCTTGCCCAGGCTCTCCCAGAAGGCAGATATACCCAAATACACCTCCTGACCGGCTTGACGTAACCGCAGCGCATACGCATCCGAGTTCCCGACTCAAATGACTGACCCCGAGCGGGTCTCGCCTGACTTGCCTCTCTTTAGCTATCGCCCTGCTCCACCTGCATCCGCTACACGCAAGCGCCTGGATCCATGTGGCGCCTACACCAACCGACTCCGAGTCATCCACGCATCCCACCCGTCATCCAATCCACCGTTTGATTCACCTACATATCCTCCCGACGCCACGTGCAACATTTCCAAAATTTCCCCTTCTCTCCGCCGTGATTCCCATATCTCTGTTTCGAGCACTCCCGTCCACTGTTGGCGAGCGCTTAAGATGCCCACTAGCACAGGTAGTTTTGCCCACCATTTTTTCCAATTTTATTTCCCGCCAATTCTAAAATTGTTATTTCCCGCTAATTAAAAATATGTATCTCCAACCACAAAGCAAATTAAAACATGAACAATATATAAATTTCATACCAGTAAACATTCCACAACAATATTACATAAAAATGAAACATTCATATTCGCTGCTACATGAAACAATAAAAGAAAAATATATAAATATCAAAAGAAAAAGGAAAAAAGAAAAAAAGATTGGCGCGTCCCACCGCCCGCGCCCTGCGTCTCGGGCCAGCCGCCACGCCTGCCACCCGCGCCTGGGGCTGGTCGCTGCTGCCCATACCCCCGTGCCTGGTGCCGGCCGCACGCCCACTGCCCCACCCCACCTCCGTCGTCACTCGCACCGGTTGCCCAACGGATCCGCCGTCGTCAACCCTCTGGAGCTACCCTCGCGTGAGGCTGCCACTCCACGGCCAACGGGAAGCACCACTTCCTCCCGCATTGTCGTCTGCGTTGGTGACCCAGCACCTCAGCCACTGTCTGGTTGGGATGAATTCGGTCGATCCAATCACTGTCATGCCAACCCGCAAAGGAGGTCATCACGGGGGCGGGGGGAGAGGGGTGGGAGGAGCAGCAGTCGGCAGGCAACACAAATAGGGGCAGAGGTCAGGACCTCACACCCCCCTCAATGATGTCCATCCCCTCCAGATCCGGAACTAAGGTCTCCACGTCTACCAATTGGAGGCTCGATTTTGCACTTGATTGGAACGATTTGGAGTGGATTATAGAAGGGAGGTAGATGGAAACGAGAAGAAGAGGAGAACGCGCTCCTACTCATGGCGGTTAGAGGTGTTGTGGCATAGCGCTCGAAGCGGGAATGGGGTTGGACATGGGGAGGACGAGTGCTTGCCGGGACGACGGCGAGGACGACAAGATGTGCAGCGCCTGGGCGACGGCGAGAATAGGGCAAGATGTGAATGAGTGGATAGAGCGGAGGTTAAGTGGTAATTTTTTGTATTTCTATGTGTGGGTCCCACGTAATAAACAGATGGCAACACACAAATATTTTCTACTACTATACTTGCATAGAGAGGACTACAAGGGACAACGCACCAACATATTAGGAACAAGTGAATGATAA